>NW_021823073.1:2544798-2579798 GCF_901001165.1 Salmo trutta | reverse complement strand
ATGCATGTTTAATGCAGCAGCTTCAATACTAGCCAGAGGACTATCAGTCTCAGAATGCCTGTTGTGTGTGTGTGTGTGTGTGTGTGTGTGTGTGTGTGTGTGTGTGTGTGTGTGTGTGTGTGTGTGTGTGGCTGTGTGTGTGTGTGTGTGTGTGTGTGTGTGTGTGTGTGTGGGGGATTTAATACACGCCAGAGGAGGAATGAATTAAGCTGTGAGAGAGGAGGAGACAGATGGGAGGTGTGGGGAAAGTGTGTGTGAACTGTGAAGTGGAAATGATAAACTGTGTGTGTGTGAGGTGTTAGTCAGTTACGTGTGTGTGTGTGAAGTTGACTGTGTGCATAATGTATTCACTCTCATTATTAACAACGCTAAGGTGGTAATTACTGAACACCCAGTGTGTGTGTGTGTGTGTGTGTGTGTGTGTGTGTGTGTGTGTGTGTGTGTGTGTGTGTGTGTGTGTGTGTGTACGCGCTAATGACAGAGTTCTCAATGTGACTAGAAGACGAGGAAACATGCACGTAATTATGTTGGCAACAGAGCGATACAAATACCATAGCAACAGTACTATTGTACAAATACCATAGCAACAGTGCTATTGTACAAATACCCCATAGCGAACTGAGGCATAGGAATACCCCGACAGCATTAGTCTAACAACACCCAGAAGCCACACGCTGTTACCACGGATACAGTATATCTTACAGTAAATAGACCTGACAGTAAGGTTATTGATCCCTAGAAGACTCTATGGTAACTTGTATCTGTACAGGGGGAACTCTACATTACTCTATGGTAACTTGTATCTGTACAGGGGGAACTCTACATGACTCAATGGTAACTTGTATCTGTACAGGGGGAACTCTACATTACTCTATGGTAACTTGTATCTGTATAGGGTGAACTATACATGACTCTATGGTAACTTGTATCTGTATAGGGTGAACTATACATGACTCTATGGTAACTTGGATATGTATAGGATGAACTCTACATGACTCTATGGTAACTTGGATATGTATAGGATGAACTCTACATGACTCTATGGTAACTTGGATATGTATAGGGTGAACTCTACATGACTCTATGGTAACTTGGATATGTATAGGGTGAACTATACATGACTCTATGGTAACTTGGATATGTACAGGGGGATCTCTACATGACTCTACGGTAACTTGGATATGTACAGGGGGATCTCTACATGACTCTACGGTAACTTGGATATGTACAGGGGGATCTCTACATGACTCTATGCAAAGGCTTTTTTAGTCTTTAGGAATTGTGCCTCATCTGCGCTGGTGTCACCCCCCACACCAGCCTTTAGATGCTGTGACATCCTGTGGAGGTCAGGCCTGGGCGATCAAGTTACTGTAACTTGGTATCGTTTGACTGGTCAATGGTGGTTGGTTTTCGTTTGAAAGAGTCACACCTTCAACTGTTCTAAATGGAATGAAATGCCGTTGTTCTGCTCTACTCCTGTACACTGCCCACAGAATAAGGTTGTATGAAATGATTCTCTTGTGAGCTAGCCAGGCCCACAGAATAAGGTTGTATGAAATGATTCTCTTGTGAGCTAGCCAGGCCCACAGAATAAGGTTGTATGAAATGATTCTCTTGTGAGCTAGCCAGGCCCACGGCCTGAGTTGGTCTGAGTAATTAATGCTTTGTCTTGGAAGGTAACCTGAGGATCTCTAGGTCTAGATTGGAGATGCTTTGTTAATGTCAGTGTTGACTTGTAACTTCAGCTTTATGCATTTTATGTTATTTCATTAATTTGACAAAGTTTTTGAATAATATATTCATGACTATTCCCTTAGTCCTGCCAAACTCACAATTCTTGATTGCACCTGGTTTTACTATAATATTAACTGGAGTCAGATGGTCAGCTTTATCAAATGTAGATTGTTAAATATGATTTATCACTGCACACACACACACACACACACACACCCTCTGATAGATATGGCCAAGAGAGCAGTCTCTTTAAAGGCTCCGTTCTGAATTCTCACTCTGTGATAAATGAATTTTAATTAAGAGAAGATGGAGAAATGTAATAAATGATGGTATTATTTTAATGACCAGAGAATAGAAGCTTTGCCATCATCCAAGTGGAGACGGTGTATATAACGTCTAGTCAACCTTAAAGGCTTCTCCACAATGCTTCTTTCAGGGGAGAGGAAGGGCACCTACAGAAACAAACGGATCACTAGACATAGACGGCGGTTTCGGACGTTTGAAAAGCTCCTGAGAACGTCGATATATGCCTTCCTCTGTGCTCAACTCCCATAAGAAATGTCAAACGGTTACCCAGCACTGGGAGCGAACTCGTAATGCTCAGAGCCAGATGACCCCCTCATTAGACCACTGAGCCACCTTAACCACTCACAACGAATACCTAAACTTAACCACTCACAATGAATACCTAAACTTAACCACTCACAACGAATACCTAAACTTAACCACTCACAATGAATACCTAAACTTAACCACTCACAACGAATACCTAAACTTAACCACTGACAATGAATGCCGAAACTTAACCACTCACAATGAATACCTAAACTTAACCACTCACAATGAATACCTAAACTTAACCACTCACAATGAATACCTAAACTTAACCACTCACAATGAATACCTAAACTTAACCACTCACAACGAATACCTAAACTTAACCACTCACAACGAATACCTAAACTTAACCACTCACAATGAATACCTAAACTTAACCCTCTGAGTTGTTTCTGTTTCAACCCTGTACCATACAGAATCAACCCTGTAACCACGTGGAATTAATGCGTAACAACAGACGTTTATCCATAATACGTTGAATTTCGACAGGAAACAATGAGCTCTTGTTGACAGAAAACCCCAGGCAGTTCCCTTATCCCCTAGCCTAGTAGGGACTTCCTGTAGATTAAAATAATTACATGAACTCCTTTCAAATATACAAAGTGGGAAAAATGGTGAACTATCTAGGGTGTATGTGTTAGGGGTTGTTTCTGGACGGGGCCAAATCATCTAAGAATGTTTCCATGTTATTGTTCTCTTAAAGTCCCATAGTGTGTCCAGTGGGTCTTATTCCATGTTATTGTTCTCTTAAAGTCCCATAGTGTGTCCAGTGAGTCTTATTCCATGTTGTTGTTCTCTTAAAGTCCCATAGTGTGTCCAGTGGGTCTTATTCCATGTTATTGTTCTCTTAAAGTCCCATAGTGTGTCCAGTGGGTCTTATTCCATGTTATTGTTCTCTTAAAGTCCCATAGTGTGTCCAGTGAGTCTTATTCCATGTTATTGTTCTCTTAAAGTCCCATAGTGTGTCCAGTGGGTCTTATTCCATGTTATTGTTCTCTTAAAGTCCCATAGTGTGTCCAGTGGGTCTTATTCCATGTCGGTTTAATGCAGGGGTGGGCAACTCCAGTCCTCCAGAGCCTGATTGGTGTCACACCTTTTCTCCATCCCTAACAAACACAGCTGATTAATCAAATGTCATTCTAAACTGAAGATCATGATTAGGTGATTATTGGAGTCAGGTGTGTCAGCTGGAGCTGGGACAAAACTGTGGCACCAATCAGGCCCCCGAGGACTGGAGTTGCCCACCCCTGGTTTAATGTGTCCTGTGTTCTGAGTGACATGATGTGTTGACTGTGAACACAGCAGTGTGGTCTCCGGTGTATGGGGACTGATGTGTTGACTGTGAACACAGCAGTGTGGTCTCTGGTGTATGGGGACTGATGTGTTGACTGTACACAGCAGTGTGGTCTCTGGTGTATGGGACTGATGTGTTGACTGTGAACACAGCAGTGTGGTCTCCGGTGTATGGGGACTGATGTGTTGACTGTGAACACAGCAGTGTGGTCTCTCCGGTGTATGGGGACTGATGTGTTGACTGTACACAGCAGTGTGGTCTCCGGTGTATGGGGACTGATGTGTTGACTGTACACAGCAGTGTGGTCTCCGGTGTATGGGGACTGATGTGTTGACTGTGAACACAGCAGTGTGGTCTCCGGTGTATGGGGACTGATGTGTTGACTGTGAACACAGCAGTGTGGTCTCTGGTGTATGGGGACTGATGTGTTGACTGTGAACACAGCAGTGTGGTCTCCGGTGGCTGTATGTTCTGTCAACGCTGGTTGGCCAGGGATGAGTGTCTACTCCACTGAACCCATTTAAGGGATGCTTTCAGTCTTCCTGCTGTGGAGATGGATACAGTCACTGGGCATGGAGATTGGATGAGGGTTCCTTGACCATGTGGTTATTATCTGTGGTGGGGGGTGATGTTCCACTCCCTGTGTGTGTGTGTGTGTGTGTGTGTGTGTGTGTGTGTGTGTGTGTGTGTGTGTGTGTGTGTGTGTGTGTGTGTGTGTGTGTGTGTGTGTGTGTGTGTGTGTGTGTGTGTGCACATATTGCCCTGTCAATGCATCCCTGTGTTTAGATAATGTGTCCTCCTTACTGTTTATTGTGTAAATGTGTCCCTTCATGTTGGCAGAACCCACAGCCAAATGTCTCACACACACACACACACACACACACACACACACACACACACACACACACACACACACACACACAAGCCAAATGAGCCATCAGATTGGTCTGATTTCTGCCAGCTGTTCGCACTATCACCCTGTTTGTCACCCACGTCAAGAAACACACAGGAGGCGGCCTTTATACCGGCCATCAGCCAATGGAAACCCAGAATACAGCGTTCCGGGCATGGTTTAACCAATAGGATAGGAGATAGGTTGGCGGTGTTACGTCACACAGTTCTGGAACAGGGACAGTAAATAAACACACATATGGCCTCTCAGTTTAAGATCAGCCAATAGTAACAGGAGAGATGGTCTGTCTGGTCATGGAGCAGCCAATGGAAACGTAGGGATTTTACACACCTACACCTGTCCTGTGGATAACAAGGGTTGGGTCCTTTTCAATTATCATCACTTCAGCAAAGGAATGTAATATAATTCCTGAACACACACACACACACACACACACACACACACACACACACACACACACACACACACACACACACACACACACACCTGATTTAAGTGACATTACACCCGCACTCTCAAAATAATATATAAATATGGTTTCACCGTATCTCAGGTTTTAAATGCCCTTCAATGTCTATAATTTGGAGAACGGATAAAGGCAGAGTGTCTGATAGTGTGGGAAATGAGGGAATATTCTGTCAGCTGTCACACTGGAGAGAGGTCCTGTACCGGCGCGGCGCGCTCACCAGACGGAGCCACGCGGATTCAGCGGGAGTAGGTTATGCTCGTGCTCCTGGGAAGACGAGATATTTGGCACCGCGCTGCCTCGGTGTGAGCCGCTGTAACCTGGCCAAGAGTCTGCTAACACAACGGCTTATAGAAACATTACCACGGCCCGGGAATGACAGATGAACGTGAACAGAGCAAGCTTTGGATATCCGGGGTCTGATGTTGATTAACTAAACGACATTTGGTTAGCATGGAACAATTTCAGGTAAGATTTAAAGGAGCTCGGGCAAGTGTATCCTAATATAAGCGGGTATCATAAGGAATAACGCTTTGTTATTCATTTGAAGTGTCTTACTTTGCGGCTGTGGTGGTGCGTTATGATAAGTCTTTCAACGTTAAATAACGGTCGAGTCCACTTGACATGTCTGTGATTAGTCTTTAGATCTAGAGAGCGGGGAGACAACTCGTGAGCAGCCCTAGCAACGGGGGATATCTATCCTGGGCGATACCTTCACAAGCCGACTAAACTGCGACGTATAGCCGAGCGGATAGTCCAAAATGTTCAGAAAGGAGCAATGTGCTCTAGTTATGGCGTTTGACCAATCAGCTCCCCTATAAATATAGTCGCAGATGAGAAAAGAACGTGTCCAGATAATATACTAGTGCAGGGTGACAGCCAGAAAGATCAGGCAGCGCGTTTATCAGCTACCCCCATAGCGGAGAGACGCGCCCGAGGCCCGCGCCGGGGTTGGCTCCAGGGCTTCCTCCGCCGCAGCCAGTCCGGTTGTGGACCGAGGTCAAATTAGTTTTATATTGGATATTGGGTGGATATTCGGTTTTCTCTACTCAATAGCTATTGAACCAAGCGTTCAATGATGCATGACGCATGCCTATTAAAATGGTATATTCTGAATCAGGGATGGATGGAGAACAATCCACACATTTGTTTACTGTTCAAAAAAACTAATCTGCAAAAAAGGCTGGGATTGTTCTCCATCCACCCCTGATCCAGAATATATATTGTTCATAGTCATGGCCTGCTTGGGTAAATAACTATTGACGAGAGAAATCCGAATATCCACCAAATATCCAGTATAAAACTAATTTTACCTTGGTCAGCTGTGGCATCTTTGGTACTGGGCCAATGCCAACACAGGGGCAGTAAACAAAGTTCCCCCCGTCGGTCGGTGCCCGCGGCTGGACTGACAGTAATTGTAACACAGATTTGTGGTGGATTACGCAGCGGAGCCCCAGCTGTGCCGTGTCGTTTAGTGTGCACACTGTGTCGCGCTCAGCACGCAAATTCTTTTTCTATTGCCTTTTTAGTGCATGACAACGAGCAGCAGCCTTGTAAGATAAATCTCCAGTAGCCTAATTGGATAGAATGATACACGGCGAAGAGAAGGAAGAGAGAGGTCCCGTTTAACATTCCCTATAATATGTTTTCATGGCCTATTTAGGCTATTCATTCCATGCCAAAGCTATTGTAATTTGTTTCCATCATCAAATAATAATTTACCAATGAATTTCAAGGAGAAGCCAATATGTTGCCCACAAGTCACTGAGGTTTTACACCTGGTGTTATCATTTAGTTGAGCTTCGGCCCAAAGTATGTTGTCTAGCTAGCTGTGGTAGTAATGTAGAGACTAGCAGTCTAGGAATAATATTACAAGTCCCCTGAGATCCAGGTGCTGCTGGATTGGTTTACCGGGTCGGATCAGCCCCAGTCACCTTGTTATCCACTTTGTACGAGGGCGGATATAATCCTTCCCTATTTCGTGCACTACTTTTAACCAGAGCCCTATCAGCCCTGGTCAAAAGTAGTGCACTATTTAGGGAATAGGGTGCCGTTTGGGATGTAGCCATACTACCTTTACTGCCCTGCCCGCGCTCAACCACGGAGAGGAACAAACGTGCCACCGCAGATAACGGCTGGAGCGGGCTACTTGTCACGGGTGGCGGGCTCCTCGGGACCTCCCGGAGCTAACCCCTCCATTTTATTTCTTAATGTTATGACCTTTCAGTTGTCAGGTAGGATAACCACTCTGATGCTCATCACGGGACAGTAACGGATAGGCACAGGATTGCGAGGACGCTCTCCGTTGAACTGGTTAGGCTATATGTTTTTGCAGGTGCGTGGTTGAACTAACATTTGAAGGTGTGTGTGTGTGTGTGTGTGTGTGTGTGTGTGTGTGTGTGTGTGTGTGTGTGTGTGTGTGTGTGTGAGAGAGAGGAGTAGATAGTGTGTTTCAACAGTGCTGCTGAAGTGCTGTATAATTCTATTCAGTCCATTATGTGTAGTGCATTTGAACAGAGTTTGCACTTATCCAAAGTGCACTTCCCTGGAGTTGACTGCATGTAATTACATGAGGTTGTCATGTGTCCGTGGGTTCAAATGACGTTGAGGTGTGTTGAGGTACACTACTAGCCAGAGAACTCATTAGGTTTCAGTGACTTAACTCCATGTGGTTGGTAAACTGTGAGGAGATGTCTTTAAAGGTGTATGTGTGGTTGGTAAACTGTGAGGAGAGATGTCTTTAAAGGTGTATGTGTGGTTGGTAAACTGTGAGGAGAGATGTCTTTAAAGGTGTATGTGTGGTTGGTAAACTGTGAGGAGAGATGTCTTTAAAGGTGTATGTGTGGTTGGTAAACTGTGAGGAGAGATGTCTTTAAAGGTGTATGTGTGGTTGGTAAGCTGTGAGGAGAGATGTCTTTAAAGGTGTATGTGTGGTTGGTAAACTGTGAGGAGATGTCTTTAAAGGTGTATGTGTGGTTGGTAAACTGTGAGGAGATGTCTTTAAAGGTGTATGTGTGGTTGGTAAACTGTGAGGAGATGTCTTTAAAGGTGTATGTGTGGTTGGTAAACTGTGAGGAGAGATGTCTTTAAAGTTGTATGTGTGGTTGGTAAACTGTGAGGAGAGATGTCTTTAAAGGTGTATGTGTGGTTGGTAAACTGTGAGGAGATGTCTTTAAAGGTGTATGTGTGGTTGGTAAACTGTGAGGAGATGTCTTTAAAGGTGTATGTGTGGTTGGTAAACTGTGAGGAGAGATGTCTTTAAAGGTGTATGTGTGGTTGGTAAACTGTGAGGAGATGTCTTTAAAGGTGTATGTGTGGTTGGTAAACTGTGAGGAGATGTCTTTAAAGGTGTATGTGTGGTTGGTAAACTGTGAGGAGATGTCTTTAAAGGTGTATGTGTGGTTGGTAAACTGTGAGGAGAGATGTCTTTAAAGGTGTATGTGTGGTTGGTAAACTGTGAGGAGAGATGTCTTTAAAGGTGTATGTGTGGTTGGTAAACTGTGAGGAGATGTCTTTAAAGGTGTATGTGTGGTTGGTAAACTGTGAGGAGAGATGTCTTTAAAGGTGTATGTGTGGTTGGTAAACTGTGAGGAGATGTCTTTAAAGGTGTATGTGTGGTTGGTAAACTGTGAGGAGAGATGTCTTTAAAGGTGTATGTGTGGTTGGTAAACTGTGAGGAGAGATGTCTTTAAAGGTGTATGTGTGGTTGGTAAACTGTGAGGAGATGTCTTTAAAGGTGTATGTTCCAGTGGCTGTGCTCATTCTCAAAGGTTGAAAACATGAACACTAGAACTTTCTGTCACCTCCGTGATGTTGTGTTGGAATGTCAGAGTAATAAAGTAGTAACGAGCTTCTTCAGGGAGACTGTTTTTTACTCCTCAATAAACATGTGGGAATCAAAATAAACCCTCAATTGTTGCGTCTCTAATAATAATAATAATTTTGGGGTTGCTTATATTTGTCCTGTCACTTTTACAAGTGTGTAATTGAAAAGTGTTTTCTTGCACATCCCAACTCCCTCGGAGACACCCGCAGGGAGTGGGACCACAGCCATGGCTCATTGTCCAGCACACCTGGAGCAATTGTGTTTAAGTGCCTTGCTCAAGGGCACAGCGACAGGTCTTCACCTTGTCGGCTCGGGGATTCAAACCTACAACCTTTAGGTTACTAGCCTAACGCTCTAACCTTCGAGCTGTGGTCTGTGTAGGTCTGTATCTCCAGGTTAGACTGAGCTGTGGTCTGTGTAGGTCTGTATCTCCAGGTTAGACTGAGCTGTGGTCTGTGTAGGTCTGTATCTCCAGGTTAGACTGAGCTGTGGTCTGTGTAGGTCTGTATCTCCAGGTTAGACTGAGCTGTGGTCTGTGTAGGTCTGTATCTCCAGGTTAGACTGAGCTGTGGTCTGTGTAGGTCTGTATCTCCAGGTTAGACTGAGCTGTGGTCTGTGTAGGACTGTATCTCCAGGTTAGACTGAGCTGTGGTCTGTGTAGGTCTGTATCTCCAGGTTAGACTGAGCTGTGGTCTGTGTAGGTCTGTATCTCCAGGTTAGACTGAGCTGTGGTCTGTGTAGGTCTGTATCTCCAGGTTAGACTGAGCTGTGGTCTGTGTAGGTCTGTATCTCCAGGTTAGACTGAGCTGTGGTCTGTGTAGGTCTGTATCTCCAGGTTAGACTGAGCTGTGGTCTGTGTAGGTCTGTATCTCCAGGTTAGACTGAGCTGTGGTCTGTGTAGGTCTGTATCTCCAGGTTAGACTGAGCTATGGTCTGTGTAGGTCTGTATCTCCAGGTTAGACTGAGCTGTGGTCTGTGTAGGACTGTATCTCCAGGTTAGACTGAGCTGTGGTCTGTGTAGGTCTGTATCTCCAGGTTAGACTGAGTTGTGGTGTGTCTCTGTATCCAGCCAGATCAGCCAGTCAGTGAGATAGAGACCAGGGGGATTCCTTCCCTGTCCTGGTTGATCCGGTCTGTCTGGCGCTGCAGACGGATTGAGCCGTGAATCCTGGTCAGATGAAGCAGGCTGTCTGGGAAAGCGCTGATTGTATTGACACATGGCTTATTGTCCTGCGGCTTCAGTCCCCTTCTGCATCCCACTCCTCAGGCTGTAAACCCTAACACTGCTGTTAATGTGATACACACACACTGGTCCCTTCCCTCTGCGGGGGTGGGAGATGATGGGGTGTGTGTGTGTGAGGTCTGTGTCAGTGTGTGTCAGTCAGTGGAGGCTGCTGAGGGGAGGACGGCTCATATTAATGGCTGGAACTGAGTCAATGTAATGGTATCATGGTTCATGTGTTTCATACCGTTCCAGACATTATTCTGAGCCATCCTACCCTCTGCAGCCTCCACTGGTGTGTGTGTGTGTGTGTGTGTGTGTGAGAGTTTAACTATACTAGAAGGCCCCATAAGAATAGTAAACCAACAAAAAGTTGACCAACTGGGGACATTCTGTTAGTCCCCACAAAGTCAAACGCTATTTCTAGGGGGTTTAGGGTGAAAGTTAGAATTAGGGTTAGGTTTAGTGTTAGGAGCTAGGGTTAGTTTTCAGGTAAGGGTTAAGGTTTAGGGGTTAGGGAAAATAGGATTTTGAATGGGACTGAATTGTGTGTCCCCACAAGGTTAGTTGTACAAGACTGTGTGTGTTAGAACTGGTGACTAGCCTTCCACCCACCCACTGTGTTGGAGCGGTGATGTGGTGGTCCTGCTGAGAAAGGCCTTGCCCCCCACCTTGCTGTTCCCCTCTAGCTACTGAAGGCATCATTACAACTCAGAGGGGGTGTGTGTGTGTGTGTTTGTTTCTGTGTGTGTGTGTGTGAGAGAGAGAGAGTGCATGTGTGTTTCTGCGTCTTCGTTTGTGTGTGTGACGTTTATTTCTGTGTGTCTGCGTTCGTTCATGCCTGTGTGTTTGTGGGCATCATATGCTTCTGTGTGTGTGTGTGTGAAACGTTTGCTTCTGTGTGTGTGTGTGTGCGTTTATGTGTGTACACGCCTGCTTGGTGTGTGTGTGTGTGCGTATTATTTTAGTGTTTTTGCCTCAGTATGCGTTTTTCTGTATCACAGTATATCAGAGTGAGAGAGAGGTGAGGGAATTCCATGTCTCTCAGATGGATCCTTTGGCAGCTATTACTCTCTATTAGCCAATGCCAACTCTACGGCGGGGAACTAAGAGAGAATAGACCAATGGATATTTCAGTTGCCATCTGTTGTTAGCATAAAGATTTCTTTAATGTGCACTTAAAGCAGGAAGTAGAAAGCTCCTGAAATGCCAGATTTTTTTAGATTCAGGTCCCTAATTGCTTATAACCGATGATGGAGGTTAGGCTGAACCTTTTTATGTTTTTATATTCTGCTTTTTCTACAAAGCTGCTACGCTTATGGGCTTTTATTACAGTTAAGGTGGGTTTTTATTATGTTAGTGTGTGTGTGTGTGTGTGTGTGTGTGTGTGTGTGTGTGTGTGTGTGTGTGTGTCAGGTACAATTTTGCAACACATTAAAGCAACACGTATGCCCTACGTGCTTCCTTGATCTTTCTAATCAGCTCATGTTTTATATATGCACTGGACACGCGCTATAGGAAACATGTACTGACTACCACTGTGATATGTGGTTGTCCCACCGAGCTATCTTAACGATGGGTCCACTAACTCTAAGTCACTCTGGATAAGAGCGTCGGCTAAATGACTCACATGTGAAATGTTATAGCCTGACCTGCTACCATCCTGCTAGGTAGTGTTAGACCCCACCTCCATGAGATCCAGACTCCACCCAATCAGAGGAGATGGCTTGCTGTAGGCTGGCCCGGTGAGAGCGTGTCTTTGCCATACACTTCAGTTCAGCTTAAGCCCTTTCTCCTCACCGCCGCCTAGCAAGGTCAGTCTGAATAGAGACTCCCACTTCAGGGTAGAAGGAAGCCTCACACTCTATTATAGTAGAACCAGTTTCATAAGGATTGAAGATGACCGAGGTGCCAGGCTCTAACAAGGTTCTGCTCTTAAGAGAGTGGAGGAAGGAAGGCTGTTCTAATCTACTGTATTCTAGTATCAGTATCCTACAGTATTCTACAGTATCCTACAGTATCCTACCATAAAGAGAACTGAGATTCCGAGGCTCTATTCTGAGTGTGGTGGAAGGACGGCATAATCAACAGCAGGGATGGGCAACTGGCTGCCTCAGATCACCCCCCCCCAAAGAAATCAATAGTCATTAAAGTCATTAAAGCTCGTTTTTCAACCACTCCACAAATTTCTTGTTAACAGACTATAGTTTTGGCAAGTCAGTTAGGACATCTACTTTGTGCATGACACAAGTCATTTTTCTTACAATTGTTTACAGACAGATTATTTCACTTATAATTCACTGTATCATAATTCCAGTGGGTCAGAAGTTTACATACACTAAGTTGACTGTGCCTTTAAAAACAGCTTGGAAAATTCCAGAAAATGTCATGGCTTTAGAAGCTTCTGATAGACTAATTGACATCATTTGAGTCAATTGGAGGTATACCTGTGGATGTATTTCAAAGGCCTACCTTCAAACTCAGTGCCTCTTTGCTTGACATCATGGGAAAATGAAAAGAAATCAGCCAAGACATCAGAAAAAAAATTGTAGACCTCCACAAGTCTGGTTCATCCTTGGGAGCAATTTCCAAACGCCTGAAGGTACCACATTCATCTGTACAAACAATAGTACGCAAGTATAAACACGCCATGGGACCACGCAGCCGTCATACCGCTCAGGAAGGAGACGTGTTCTGTCTCCTAGAGATGAACGTACTTTGGTGTGAAAAGTGCAAATCAATCCCAGAACAACAGCAAAGGACCTTGTGAAGATGCTGGAGGAAACAGGTACAAAAGTATCTATATCCACAGTAAAACGAGTTCTATATCGACATAACCTGAAAGGCCACTCAGCAAGGAAGAAGCCACTGCTCCAAAACCGCCATAAAAAAGCAAGACTACGGTTTGCAACTGCACATGGGGACAAAGATCGTACTTTTTGGAGAAATGTCCTCTGGTCTGATGAAACAAAAATAGAACTGTTTGGCCATATTGACCATTGTTATGTTTGGAGGAAAAAGGGGGATGCTTGCAAGCCGAAGAACACCATCCCAACCGTGAAGGACGGGGGTGGCAGCATCATGTTGTGGGGGTGCTTTGCTGAAGGAGGGACTGGTGCACTTCACAAAATAGATGGCATCATGAGGGAGGAAAATTATGTGGATATATTGAAGCAACATCTCAAGACATCAGTCAGGAAGTTACAGCTTGGTCGCAAATGGGTCTTCCAAATGGACAATGACCCCAAGCATACTTCCAAAGTTGTTGCAAAATGGCTTAAAGCCTCAAAGTCAAGGTATTGGAGTGGCCATCACAAAGCCCTGACCTCAATCATATAGAGCATTTGTGGGCAGAACTGAAAAAGCCTGTGTGAGCAAGGAGGCCTACAAACCTTACTCAGTTACACCAGCTCTGTCAGGAGGAATGGGCCAAAATTCACCCAACTTATTGTGGGAAGCTTGTGGAAGGCTACCAGAAACGTTTGACCCAAGTAAACAATTTAAAGGCAATGCTACCAAATACTAATTGAGTGTATGTGAAATTCTGACCCACTGGGAATGTGATGAAAGAAATAAAAGCTGAAATAAATAATTATCTCTACTATTATTCTGACATTTCACATTCTTAAAGTAAAGTGGTGATCCTAACTGACCTAAGACAGGGCATTTTTACCAGGATTAAATGTCAGGAATTGTGAAAACTGAGTTTAAATGTATTTGGCTAAGGTGTATGTAAACTTCCAACTTCAACTGTATATATGTACAGTACCAGTCAAACGGTTGGACACACCTACTCATTTAAGGGGTTTTCTTTATTTTTATTATTTTCTACATTGTATAATAATGGTGAAGACATCAACACTATGAAATAACACATATGGAATCAAGTAGTAACCAAAAAGGTATTTTAGATTTCTTCAAAGTAGCCACCCTTTGCTTTGATGACAGCTTTGCACACTTTGACATTCTCTCAACCAGCTTCACCTGAAATGTTTTTCCAACAGTCTTGAAGGGGTTCCCACATATGCTGAGCACTTGTTGGCTGCTTTTCCTTCCCTTTGCGGTCCAACTCATCCCAAACCATCTCAATTGGTTTGAGGTCGGGTGATTATGAAGGCCAGGTCATCTGATGCAGCACTCCATCACTCTCCTTCTTGGTCAAATAGCTCTTACACAGCCTGGAGGTGTGTTTTGGGCCATTGTCCTGTTGAAAAACAAATGATAGTCCCACTAAGTGAAAACCAGACGGGATGGTGTATCACTGCAGTGTGCCTTTAATTATCAGTAAATCACTGACAGTGTCTCCAGCAAAGCACCCCCACACCATCACACCTCCTCCTCCATGCTTCACGGTGAGAACCACACATGCGAGATCATCCGTTCACCTACTCTGTGTCTCACAAAGACATGGTGGTTGGAACTAAAAATCTAAAATTTGGACTCATCAGACCAAATGTCAGATTTCCGCTGGTCTAATGTCCATTGCTCATGTTTCTTGGCCCAAGCAAGTCTCTTCTTCTTATTGGTGTCCTTTAGTAGTGGTTTCTTTGCAGCAATTTGACCATGAAGCCTGATTCACACAGTCTCCTCTGAACAGTTGATGTTGAGATGTGTCTGTTATTTGAACTCTGTGAAGCATTTATTTGGGCTTCAATTTCTGAGGCTAGTAACTCTAATGAACTTATCCTCTGCAAGAGAGGTAACTATGGGTCTTCCTTTTCTGTGGCGGTTCTCATGAGAGCCAGTTTCATCATAGCGCTTGATGGTTTTTGCGACTACACTTGAAGAAACTTTCTAAGTTTTGCTTATTCAAATAATCAAAGCTTGATGACGAGTTCATTATTTAAATCAGATGTGTTGTGCAAGGGCAAAAACCAAAATGTGTCCCCCTTGAGGTCCCCAGGACTGTCTGGGAAACGCTGTCCTACACTATTATCCAACTCACCCACCCCAGGTTGTCTGACTCAGAGCAGGGTAAAGACAGGGTGAATTTCCCAAAATTGGAGAAAGAGTACTGGTAAAGTAGCATGCTTGGTAACACAGCTTTTGGGAGGCTTCCCCCTGAGTCTCTCCCCCCCCCTGTTAAACCTGAGTCAGAGGACCTGGGGATAGGCTCCTGTTTTATTCTGTTGCTGGGAACAAGCTTTTAGACACAGGTGCTGCTCTTTTGAGTGTGTCTCAAAAAAACAGAGAGACAGATAGATAGAATGACAAGAGAGAGAGAGAGTGAGAGAAAGGCAAAAGATAGAGATAGAGAGACAGTATTTGTGAGTGTCTTTAACCCTGTGGGTAGCAAAAGTGCAGCAGAGGCAGTGGATTATCATGATGATGCAGAAAGAGAGCTGTGTCAAAGGGAGAGATGGGGAGAGAGAGAAACAATGAGAGAAACAGAGAAAGAAAGAGGGAGAGAGAGAAACAATGAGAGAAACAGAGAGAGAAAGAGGGAGAGAGAGAAACAATGAGAGAAACAGAGAAAGAAAGAGGTAGAGAGAGAGAGAGAAACAATGAGAGAAACAGAGAAAGAAAGAGAGAGAGAGAGAAACAATGAGAGAAACAGAGAGAGAAAGAGGGAGAGAGAGAGAGAGAAGTTGGTCTGAGTCAGTCTGTCTCTCTGTCTCTTGGCTAGAACCAGTGACTGAATGACGCAGATCCTTTCCAAACTTCTCTCCTCAGTGAACTGGTAGGCACTCTAAAGGGAAGCTGTTATTGAATCATCTGTGGTTGAAAGACTTGGAGAGCTGGCGACATTTTCAATTGAAACCAATTGAAGGGAAATGATTTTAGGAAGGGGAGAACATAGCTATCACAGACGGCCACAGAGATAGGACAGTAATAACTTGATTTCTATGGACTACTTACTCAGTCTGCTCTACTGCTAGCCTGGGTACCAGCCTGATTGTGCCATCATGCCACTCCTTGTCATGATGTGGCTACCCTACTGCTACCCTACTACTCTCCCTCAGACAGGTCTCAACCCTGACCCTTTTAATAAGATGGTATCTACTCTCCCTCAGACAGGTCTCAACCCTGACCCTTTTAATAAGATGGTATCTACTCTCCCTCAGACAGGTCTCAACCCTGACCCTTTTAATAAGATGGTATCTACTCTCCCTCAGACAGGTCTCAACCCTGACCCTTTTAATAAGATGGTATCTACTCTCCCTCAGACAGGTCTCAACCCTGACCCTTTTAATAAGATGGTATCTACTCTCCCTCAGACAGGTCTCAACCCTGACCCTTTTAATAAGATGGTATCTACTCTCCCTCAGACAGGTCTCAACCCTGACCCTTTTAATAAGATGGTATCTACTCTCCCTCAGACAGGTCTCAACCCCGACCCTTTTAATAAGATGGTATCTACTCTCCCTCAGACAGGTCTCAACCCCGACCCTTTTAATAAGATGGTATCTACTCTCCCTCAGACAGGTCTCAACCCCGACCCTTTTAATAAGATGGTATCTACTCTCCCTCAGACAGGTCTCAACCCTGACCCTTTTAATAAGATGGTATCTACTCTCCCTCAGACAGGTCTCAACCCCGACCCTTTTAATAAGATGGTATCTACTCTCCCTCAGACAGGTCTCAACCCCGACCCTTTTAATAAGATGGTATCTACTCTCCCTCAGACAGGTCTCAACCCTGACCCTTTTAATAAGATGGTATCTACTCTCCCTCAGACAGGTCTCAACCCCGACCCTTTTAATAAGATGGTATCTACTCTCCCTCAGACAGGTCTCAACCCCGACCCTTTTAATAAGATGGTATCTACTCTCCCTCAGACAGGTCTCAACCCTAATCTTTTAATAAGATGGTATCTACTCTCCCTCAGACAGGTCTCAACCCCAACCCTTTTAATAAGATGGTATCTACTCTCCCTCAGACAGGTCTCAACCCTGACCCTTTTAATAAGATGGTATCTACTCTCCCTCAGACAGGTCTCAACCCTGACCCTTTTAATAAGATGGTATCTACTCTCCCTCAGACAGGTCTCAACCCCGACCCTTTTAATAAGATGGTATCTACTCTCCCTCAGACAGGTCTCAACCCTGACCCTTTTAATAAGATGGTATCTACTCTCCCTCAGACAGGTCTCAACCCCGACCCTTTTAATAAGATGGTATCTACTCTCCCTCAGACAGGTCTCAACCCTGACCCTTTTAATAAGATGGTATCTACTCTCCCTCAGACAGGTCTCAACCCCGACCCTTTTAATAAGATGGTATGTCGTCTCCTTTAGACAGGTCTCTGGAGGCTAAATGTCCTCACTGAATCTGAGTGAATAAGAAGTCCCTTAGTGACTTTTGTTCTGTTTTCCACATGACTGTTTAGTAGTAGAGATGTCAGAGGTGATGACATACTGTTTAGTAGTAGAGATGTCAGAGGTGATGACATACTGTTTAGTAGTAGAGATGTCAGAGGTGATGACATACTGTTTAGTAGTAGAGATGTCAGAGGTGATGACATACTGTTTAGTAGTAGAGATGTCAGAGGTGATGACATACTGTTTAGTAGTAGAGATGTCAGAGGTGATGACATACTGTTTAGTAGTAGAGATGTCAGAGGTGATGTCATACTGTTTAGTAGTAGAGATGTCAGAGGTGATGCAGTGCGGCCACAGACAGAGACACACGGAGTAGACAGACTCAATACATTTGAATCAGCTGTCCTCACTCTTAATTTGATTGCATCTGGTATTGATCTCAGTCGGGACAAAGCCAAGTTCATTGTCATTTTAAGGGGATTGTTACTGGACTGGGCTGTTGTTACTGGACTGGGCTGTTGTTACTGGACTGGGCTGTTGTTACTGGACTGGGCTGTTGTTACTGGACTGGGCTGTTGTTACTGGACTGGGCTCTGAGATGCTGGTGGAGGTGGCTTGGCTCTGAGATGCTGGTGGGAGGTGGCTTGGCTCTGAGATGCTGGTGGGAGGTGGCTTGGCTCTGAGATGCTGGTGGGAGGTGGCTTGGCTCTGAGATGCTGGTGGGAGGTGGCTTGGCTCTGAGATGCTGGTGGGAGGTGGCTTGGCTCTGAGGAGGAGGTAGAGCTTGGTGTGTTTATGGGCTGGTGTGTGTGTGTGAGTGTGTGTATGTGCTTGCCTAACTTTCTGTGAAGTGAACCGGGCCCTCCGAGGTCTGTAGGACTGGACAGGGCCAAGACCGTTAGACTGTTTCTATTAGTTCACCTTTATTCCATGTTTTGAGTTGAGAGAGGGGAGGAAAGGAGAGATGAGGAGAGGAGGGGGGAGGAGAGGTAAGGGGAGATGAGGGTGGGAGGGGAGGGGAGGAGAGGAGAGGTAAGGGGAGATGAGGAGTGGAGAGGGGAGATGAGGAGAGGAGAGGTAAGGGGAGATGAGGAGAGGAGGGGGGGAGGAGAGGAGAGGTAAGGGGAGATGAGGGGAGGAGAGGAGAGGTAAGGGGAGATGAGGAGAGGAAGGGGGGGAGAGGAGAGGAGAGATGAGGGGAGGAGAGGGGAGGAGGGTTAGTATCTGAGCTTGGCTCAGCTCATCAACCTAAATCAATCCAGATTCAGTGCATGACTTTTGCCAAGATCCATTCCCCGTCCTGTGAGAGGCATGGTTCCTGAGGAGGCTCTCCTGTGTGAGAGAGGCATGGTTCCTGAGGAGGCTCCTGTGTGAGAGAGGCATGGTTCCTGAGGAGGCTCTCCTGTGTGAGAGAGGCATGGTCCCTGAGGAGGCTCTCCTGTGTGAGAGAGGCATGGTTCCTGAGGTGGCTCCTGTGTGAGAGAGGCATGGTTCCTGAGGAGGCTCTCCTGTGTGAGAGAGGCATGGTTCCTGAGGAGGCTCCTGTGTGAGAGAGGCATGGTTCCTGAGGAGGCTCTCCTGTGTGAGAGAGGCATGGTTCCTGAGGAGGCTCCTGTGTGAGAGAGGCATGGTTCCTGAGGAGGCTCCTGTGTGAGAGAGGCATGGTTCCTGAGGAGGCTCTCCTGTGTGAGAGAGGCATGGTTCCTGAGGAGGCTCCTGTGTGAGAGAGGCATGGTTCCTGAGGAGGCTCCTGTGTGAGAGAGGCATGGTTCCTGAGGAGGCTCTCCTGTGTGAGAGAGGCATGGTTCCTGAGGAGGCTCCTGTGTGAGAGAGGCATGGTTCCTGAGGAGGCTCTCCTGTGTGAGAGAGGCATGGTTCCTGAGGAGGCTCCTGTGTGAGAGAGGCATGGTTCCTGAGGAGGCTCCTGTGTGAGAGAGGCATGGTTCCTGAGGAGGCTCTCCTGTGTGAGAGAGGCATGGTTCCTGAGGAGGCTCCTGTGTGAGAGAGGCATGGTTCCTGAGGAGGCTCTCCTGTGTGAGAGAGGCATGGTTCCTGAGGAGGCTCCTGTGTGAGAGAGGCATGGTTCCTGAGGAGGCTCCTGTGTGAGAGAGGCATGGTTCCTGAGGAGGCTCTCCTGTGACAGGGAAGTGTGATTGTTACAGGGAGGTTGTGTTCCATGGAAAAGGAGAGGCTTTTTAGTGGAGTGATATGAGGGGAAAGACATGGCTGCAGTCAGCACTCTCTCTCTCTGCAGCGGTAACCTAATGGACTTCTCTGTGTACACACACACACACACACACACCACACACACACACACACGCACGCACGCACACACGCACGCACGCACGCACGCACGCACACACACACACGCACGCACGCACGCACGCACGCACACACACGCGCACACACACACACACACACACACACACACACACACACACACACACACACACACACACACACACACACACACACACACACACACACACACACACACACACAACCTGGAAGAAGCAACCAGAAAGGGTAGGGAGACCAAAATAACTCTCTTAGCCGGTCTGGAGTTATGAAGAACATCAGTAGATATCTTTATTGGCCTTTCAGTTCTGTGCAGCTTTTAGTTTCAAGATTCTAAGGCACATGTGTTCAACTCAAGGTCTGCAGGCCGGATCTGGTCTTTGAGCCCGTTCAATTCAGCCCACAAGTTAATTTTCTTGTTGTTGTTGAAAAAAATGATTTCAATCAACATCTATAGTCACTTCACTCTGTCCAGCTTGATAACAGTCATCTATAGTCACTTCACTCTGTCCAGCTTGATAACAGTCATCTATAGTCACTTCACTCTGTTCAGCTTGATAACAGTCATCTATAGTCACTTCACTCTGTTCAGCTTGATAACAGTCATCTATAGTCTGTTCACTCTGTCCAGCTTGATAACAGTCATCTATAGTCACTTCACTCTGTCCAGCTTGATAACAGTCATCTATAGTCACTTCACTCTGTCCAGCTTGATAACAGTCATCTATAGTCTCTTCACTCTGTTCAGCTTGATAACAGTCATCTATAGTCTGTTCACTCTGTTCAGCTTGATAACAGTCATCTATAGTCACTTCACTCTGTTCAGCTTGATAACAGTCATCTATAGTCTGTTCACTCTGTCCAGCTTGATAACAGTCATTATAGTCACTTCACTCTGTCCAGCTTGATAACAGTCATCTATAGTCTGTTCACACTGTCCAGCTTGATAACAGTCATCTATAGTTTCTTCACTCTGTCCAGCTTGATAACAGTCATCTATAGTCTCTTCACTCTGTTCAGCTTGATAACAGTCATCTATAGTCTGTTCACTCTGTCCAGCTTGATAACAGACATCTATAGTCTCTTCACTCTGTCCAGCTTGATAACAGTCATCTATGGTCTCTTCACTCTGTCCAGCTTGATAACAGTCATCTATAGTCTCTTCACTCTGTCCAGCTTGATAACAGTCATCTATAGTCTGTTCACTCTGTCCAGCTTGATAACAGTCATCTACAGTCCCTCCACACCCTCCGGACCTCTGTGAAGGCCAGATGCTGTAAGGTATAGAAGCAGTTCTGTAGCAATCTGAGGTAATTATTATCTCCTCTTGGCTACAGTATCTATTACATCATGGAGCTCTCTCTGTCTCTCTGAAGTTTGGAGCTGATAACTGATAAATGGACTCTGTTAGAAACAGTGCTTCTGTGTGTGTAGACTTTGGTGTGGCTCTAACAACCTTGCAGTGTAAGCACTGTGATTTCTCTAGAGACACTCTGATAGGCAGGCTGATAGACATCATTACTTCCTATTCTGACTCACTTACTTCCTGCTTCCTGTGGCATGGACATTCTGAGAGTTCTATTTAAACTGACTGAACACCCTGACCTGACCTGGTTCTGGTCAAAACTAGTATACTATATAGGGAATAGTGTGCCATTTGGGAAGTAACCTTAGTGTAGATGTTATCAGCCAGACTAGAGTCAGCCAACAAACCACCAACACAACACTGCTAGCATGAGACAAGACAGCAAGAAACATCAGTTAGTATGTAGCCTTTTGGCTGAGAAAGGCAGAGAAAGGCTGAGCCGGCTGGCTGGTTGACTGGCTGGTTGGCTGGCTGACTGACTGGCTGGTTAAGTGGCCGGCTGGTTGACTGGCTGGCTTGCCGGCTGGCTGACTGACTGTCTGATTGGCTGGCTGGCTGCCTGGTTTAGTGGCTGTGTTCTCTCTGCCATAATAAGGGTCTGTCTACGGTTCAGCCTCTCAAATGAAAGCACTTAAGCTGGAGTGGCCAGGAGAACTCAGCCAGCCCAGCTCTACCAAGCACAGACAGACAGACAGACAGACAGACAGACAGACAGACAGACAGACAGACAGACAGACAGACAGACAGACAGACAGACAGACAGACAGACAGACAGACAGACAGACAGACAGACAGACAGACACCCCATCTTAATACATCCAGAAACACAGTAACTAACACACACATATGCATGCTCCCACAGATACACACACACATAACACACATGCACACGCGCGAGCGCACACACACACAGACACCAGGGAACGACCCAGGCTCCTCTTATCCCAACACACAGACACACAGACACCAGGGAACGACCCAGGACCTCTTATCCCAACACACAGACACCAGGGAACGACCCAGACCCCTCTTATCCCAACACACAGACACACAGACACCAGGGAACGACCCAGGACCTCTTATCCCAACACACAGACACACAGACACCAGGGAACGACCCAGGACCTCTTATCCCAACCCACAGACACCAGGGAACGACCCAGGCCCCTCTTATCCCAACACACAGACACACAGACACCAGGGAACGACCCAGGACCTCTTATCCCAACACACAGACACACAGACACCAGGGAACGACCCAGGACCTCTTATCCCAACCCACAGACACCAGGGAACGACCCAGGACCTCTTATCCCAACACACAGACACCAGGGAACGACCCAGGCCCCTCTTATCCCAACACACAGACACACAGACACCAGGGAACGACCCAGGACCTCTTATCCCAACACACAGACACACAGACACCAGGGAATGACCCAGGACCTCTTATCCCAACACACAGACACACAGACACCAGGGAACGACCCAGGCCCCTCTTATCCCAACACACAGACACACAGACACCAGGGAATGACCCAGGACCTCTTATCCCAACACACAGACACACAGACACCAGGGAACGACCCAGGACCTCTTATCCCAACACACAGACACCAGGGAACGACCCAGGACCTCTTATCCCAACACACAGACACACAGACACCAGGGAACGACCCAGGACCTCTTATCCCAACCCACAGACACCAGGGAACGACCCAGGCCCCTCTTATCCCAACACACAGACACACAGACACCAGGGAACGACCCAGGACCTCTTATCCCAACACACAGACACACAGACACCCAGGGAACGACCCAGGAACCTCTTATCCCAACCCACAGACACCAGGGAACGACCCAGGACCTCTTATCCCACACACAGACACCAGGGAACGACCCAGGGCCACTTTATCCCAACACACAGACACACAGACACCAGGGAACGACCCAGGACCTCTTATCCCAACACACAGACACCACAGACACCAGGGAATGACCCAGGACCTCTTTCTCCAACACACAGACACACAGACACCAGGGAACGACCCAGGCCCCTCTTATCCCAACACACAGACACCACGACACCAGGGAATGACCCAGGACCTCTTATCCCAACACACACAGACACACAGACACCAGGGAACGACCAGGACCTATTATCCCAACACACAGACACCAGGGAACGACCCAGGACCTCTATCCCAACACACAGACACACAGACACCAGGGAACGACCCAGGACCTCTTATCCCAACACAGACACCAGGGACGACCCAGGACCTCTTATCCCAACACACAGACACCAGGGAACGCCCAGGACCTCTTATCCCACACACACAGACACCAGGGAACGACCCAGGACCTCTTATCCCAACCACACAGACACCAGATACCAGGGAACGACCCAGGACCTCTTATCCCAACCACACAGACACCAGGGAACGACCCAGGACCTCTTATCCCAACACACAGACACACAGACACCAGGGAACGACCCAGGACCTCTTATCCCAACACACAGACACCAGGGAACGACCCAGGCCCCCTCTTATCCCAACACACAGACACACAGACACCAGGGAACGACCCAGGACCTCAAACCCAACAACACAGACACCAGATAACAACCCAGGACCTCTTATCCCAACACACAGAACCACAGGGAACGACCCAGGACCTCTTATCCCAACACACAGACACACAGACACCAGGGAACGACCCAGGACCTCTTATCCAACCACACAGACACCAGGGAACGACCCAGGACCTCTTATCCTAACACACAGACACCAGGGAACGACCCAGGACCTCTTATCCCAACACACAGACACACAGTCACCAGGGAACGACCCAGGTCCTATTATCCCAACACACAGACACCAGGGAACGACCCAGGACCTCTTATCCCAACACACAGACACACAGACACCAGGGAACGACCCAGGACCTCTTATCCCAACACACAGACACCAGGGAACGACCCAGGACCTCTTATCCTAACACACAGACACCAGGGAACGACCCAGGACCTCTTATCCCAACACACAGACACACAGACACCAGGGAACGACCCAGGACCTCTTATCCCAACACACAGACACCAGGGAACGACCCAGGACCTCTTATCCCAACACACAGACACACAGACACCAGGGAACGACCCAGGACCTCTTATCCCAACACACAGACACACAGACACCAGGGAACGACCCAGGACCTCTTATCCCAACACACAGACACCAGGGAACGACCCAGGACCTCTTATCCCAACACACAGACACACAGACATCAGGGAACGACCCAGGACCTCTTATCCCAACACACAGACCAACTGGCTACAATACTGTGAGTCACATTTACTGTGCTAAGCCCTTACTTACCACTTACCACTAACTAAACACTGGCACCAAAGCATAACACACTCTCCATTTGCCCTAGACTTCATCTTAATTACACTTTACCTTCATAAATTATTTTCACCCTGCTTGTCTGCAATGTTTAATTTTCCCTTGAGGCGTGAAAAGTGCAAACGCTTAGTAAATCTGACCCTAAAAGTCTCTGGTTAACTGAACATTAGATTAATAATGATTACTGAAATACATGATTGGAATGCACATTATTGAGTTAGCATCATCATGGCTTGTAATATGGATGTGAGGAGGGGCTGTGTGTGTGTGTGTGTGTGTGTGTGTGTGTGTGTGTGTGTGTGTGTGTGTGTGTGTGTGTGTGTGTGTGTGTGTGTGTGTGTGTGTGTGTGTGTTATGTGCATCGGAAATGATTAGTGAGAAATTGATCAGACAAACTTGACCCTAACTACCTCTGTATTGATCACACAGGGTTGTCTATACAAGTGATTTGTGTTCCTCTTATTGTTGTGTTTGGACATTTTGGAAATTAAAGACAGAGATATCTAATTTATATACGTATTCACACCTCTGAGTCAATACTTTGTAGAAGCATCTTTGGCAGCGATTACAGCTGTGAGTCTTTCTGGGTAAGTTTCTAAGAGCTTTCCACAACTGGATTGTGCACTTTTCAAAATTCTTCAAGCTCTGTCACATTGATTGTTGATCATTGCTAGGCATCCATTTTTAGGTTTTGCCATAGATTTTCAAGTAGATTTATGTCAAAAGTGTAACTCGGCCACTCAAGAACATTCACTGTGTTCTTGGTAAGCAACTCCAGTGTAGATTTGGGATTGTGTTTTAGTTTATTGTCCTGCTGGTGAATTCATCGCCCAGTATCTGATGGAAAACAGACTGAACCAGGTTTTCCTCTAAGAATTTTACCTATGCTAGCTCCATTCTGTTTCTTTTTTATCCTGAAAAACTCCCCAGTCCTTAATGATGACAAGCATACCCATAACATGATGCAGACACCACTATGCTTGAAAATATGGAGACTGGTATTCAGTAATATGTTGTATTGGATTTGCCCCAAACATAACACTTTGTAATCAGGACAAAGTGAATTGCTTTTCAGTTTTACTTTAGTGCCTTTTTTCAAAACCCGGATGCCTGTTTTAGAATATGTTTATTCTGTACAGGTTTCCTTCTTTTCACTCTGTCATTTAGGTTAATATTGTAGAGTAACTACAATGTTGTTGATCCATCCTCAGTTTTCTCCTATCACAACCATTAAACTCTGTAACTGTTTTAAAGTCACTATTGGCCTCATGGTGAAATCCCTGAGCGGTTTCCTTCATCTCTGAGTTAGGAAGGATTATTTTTATCTTTGTAGTGACTGGGTGTATCGATACACCATGAAAAGTGTAATCAATAACTTCAACATGCTAAAAGGAATATTTAAATTTTTACCCACCTACCAATAGGTGCCTTTCTTTGTGAGGCATTGGAAAACCTCCCTGGTATTTGTGGTTGAATCTGTGTTTGAAATTCACTGCCTGACTGAGGGACTTTACAAATAATTGTATGTGTGGGGTACAGAGATGAGGAAGTCATTCAAAAATCATGGTAAACACTGTTATTGCACACAGAGTCCATGCAACTTATTATGTGACTTGTTAAGCACATTTTTACTCCTGAACTTATTTAGTCTTGCCATAACAAAGGGGTTGAATACTTATTGACTCAAGATATTTCAGCTTTTTATTTTTTATTAATTTGGTAAAAATTTAAAAAAATATAATTCCACTTTGATGTTATGGGGTATTGTGGGTAGATCAGAGACAACACCTCTCCATTTAATCTATTTTAGAGAGAGAGAGAGAGAGAGATAGGGAGAGAGAGAGATAAATACACTAAAATGTTTGTTGTTTAAAAGGTAATCTCTGAGGGTTGTGACTGTGCATTATAAATGGCTGAGTCACTATCTAATGTTATTGTTGAGTGAGTCTACAGCTTTCAGAGGTCTGTCCCTAAGGTCTGTACCACGCCCTAAACACACACACGCACACACACACAGCCCAAAACACACACGCACACACACACAGCCCTAAACGCACACACACACACAGCCCTAAACAGGCACACGTATCAGATCTGTACTGTGTACCAACCAGCAGCCTCCGGCTGAGTCAATACGTAGTGTACCAACCAGCAGCCTCCGGCTGAGTCAATACGTAGTGTACCAACCAGCAGCCTCCTGCTGAGTCAATCCGTAGTGTACCAACCAGCAGCCTCCGGCTGAGTCAATACGTAGTGAACCAACCAGCAGCCTCCTGCTGAGTCAATACGTAGTGTACCAACCAGCAGCCTCCTGCTGAGTCAATACGTAGTGTACCAACCAGCAGCTTCCTGCTGAGTCAATACGTAGTGTACCAACCAGCAGCCTCCTGCTGAGTCAATACGTAGTGTACCAACCAGCAGCCTCCGGCTGAGTCAATACGTAGTGTACCAACCAGCAGCCTCTGGCTGAGTCAATACGTAGTGTACCAACCAGCAGCCTCCGGCTGAGTCAATACGTAGTGTACCAACCAGCAGCCTCCGGCTGAGTCAATACGTAGTGTACCAACCAGCAGCCTCCGGCTGAGTCAATACGTAGTGTACCAACCAGCAGCCTCCGGCTGAGTCAATACGTAGTAAACCAACCAGCAGCCTCCTGCTGAGTCAATACGTAGTGTACCAACCAGCAGCCTCCTGCTGAGTCAATACGTAGTGTACCAACCAGCAGCCTCCGGCTGAGTCAATACGTAGTGTACCAACCAGCAGGCTCCGGCTGAGTCAATACGTAGTGTACCAACCAGCAGCCTCCGGCTGAGTCAATACGTAGTGTACCAACCAGCAGCCTCCTGCTGAGTCAATACGTAGTGTACCAACCAGCAGCCTCCTGCTGAGTCAATACGTAGTGTACCAACCAGCAGCCTCCTGCTGAGTCAATACGTAGTGTACCAACCAGCAGCCTCCTGCTGAGTCAATACGTAGTGTACCAACCAGCAGCCTCCTGCTGAGTCAATACGTAGTGTACCAACCAGCAGCCTCCTGCTGAGTCAATACGTAGTGTACCAACCAGCAGCCCCCTGCTGAGTCAATACGTAGTCTACCAACCAGCAGCCCCCTGCTGAGTCAATACATAGTCTACCAACCAGCAGCCTCCTGCTGAGTCAATACGTAGTGTACCAACCAGCAGCCTCCGGCTCAGTCAATACGTAGTTTACCAACCAGCAGCCTCCGGCTGAGTCAATACGTAGTGTACCAACCAGCAGCCTCCGGCTGAGTCAATACATAGTCTACCAACCAGCAGCCTCCTGCTGAGTCAATACGTAGTGTACCAACCAGCAGCCTCCTGCTGAGTCAATACGTAGTGTACCAACCAGCAGCCTCCTGCTGAGTCAATACGTAGTGTACCAACCAGCAGCCTCCGGCTGAGTCAATACGTAGTGTACCAACCAGCAGCCTCCGGCTGAGTCAATACATAGTGAACCAACCAGCCTCTCACAATAATACAGCCCTGTTTTTACAACCCTGTTAAAGGATTATTTGGTCAAATCTATTGAAGACTGATGTGTATAAAGCAGGGACTGAGACGTTCTTTTTTTAATGCATGGACGAGACTATTTGTCATGCAGACTATTTGATATATCCAGGGGAAATAGTATTTAGTAAACTGCAGGTAGTGAAGATGGGACTGTGTTGTTAAATGCACAGGGTGCACTGTAGACAATATGATGATGATAATACATGCAGAATCATTTCCTCTTTTGACTGTTTATTTTATAGCCTCTGTATTGGGACTGTGTGTATGAGTGTGTGTGTGTGTGTGTGTGTGTGTGTGTGTGTGTGTGTGTGTGCTAAATATTTCCTCTCAGTATTCCATTCACCAATACTCAGATAATTAGCCACATTATGGAAATGATATCATTTGAATATCTCACTACCCTCACAGCCAAGCAATGGCCCTCAACAGAATTCATGTCTTTTAGATTAAACAGAGGAGGCATTATGCAGGGATAAAACGTATGCATCCATGTCCCAAATCACACCCTATTGAGCAGTGCGCAATGTAGGGAATAGGGTGCCATTTGGGACGAAGCCAAAGTCTGGATCCACATCAGGAAAACAGAACTCTACTGTAGACAACTGCCTCATTGGAGACTGTACAAAACAGAACTCTACTGTAGACAACTGCCTCATTAGAGACTGTTCAAAACAGAACTCTACTGTAGACAACTGCCTCATTAGAGACTGTTCAAAACAGAACTCTACTGTAGACAACTACCTCATTAGAGACTGTTCAAAACAGAACAGAAACATAAATAAGGACACCGTAGCAACAGCTTCAACAGAGCGGATCGCCAAGAAATAAGAGCAGCTCTAAAGCAAGTATCCTAATATAATAATAATACAGTGATGAGATGAGTCATCATTAGAGGAAGGAGTGTGTGTGTGTGTGTGTGTGTGTGTGTGTGTGTGTGTGTGTGTGTGTGTGTGTGTGTGTGTGTGTACTAAACTGCAGTAGGTGACTTCTCTGCGATGTGTTTTGGGAGATAATCCTCTTCTCTGGACTAATCTAATCTGGAACAGGTGGACAACAATGCTTGCTGAAGCCAGTTTACTACAGCTAGCCTGAGGCTGGAGTTGCTGTGGTTGATTTACACAGCTGATCCTATGAAACAGCCAGTTTACTACAGCTAGCCTGAGGCTGGAGTTGTTGTGGTTGATTTACACAGCTGACCCCTATGAAACAGCCAGTTTACTACAGCTAGCCTGAGGCTGGAGTTGTTGTGGTTGATTTACACAGCTGATCCCTATGAAAAAGCCAGTTTACTACAGCTAGCCCGAGGCTGGAGTTGTTGTGGTTGATTTACACAGCTGATCCCTATGAAACAGCCAGTTTACTACAGCTAGCCTGAGGCTGGAGTTGTTGTGGTTGATTTACACAGCTGACCCCTATGAAACAGCCAGTTTACTACAGCTAGCCTGAGGCTGGAGTTGTTGTGGTTGATTTACACAGCTGATCCCTATAAAACAGCCAGTTTACTACAGCTAGCCTGAGGCTGGAGTTGTTGTGGTTGATTTACACAGCTGACCCCTATGAAACAGCCAGTCTGCGTCACATGTTTTTCATTATGTTTAGTAGTCCATGTACAGTAATGATGCACTAGTGAATGCATTATTATTGTTCTGATGTTGTTTCAGTAGCATCAGCATGTCTCCTGGAATAGAAAGGGACTGTGTAAGGGTTCTGCCAGGTACTGTATCTGTCTCTGTATCCCTGTTCTATTTCCTGGTTTGTCCTACTTACTTCCTGGTTGTTGCTGACTAATTAGGACATGATTATCCCCGTAGCTCCTCCCATTGTCCTTGTCATAGTGTGTGTATTTCTAGAGATTTCCTCTCAGCAGGTGGTACTCTCTTTGAGTGAGAGCGCACACACACACACACACACACACACACACACACACACACACACACACACACACACACACACACACACACACACCACACACACATACACTGCTGTATGCTCCCTCTGACTCATTGAAGTTCCTGTTAAATATATTGTTGGAGCCAGGGGGAACTAGTTTGTTAACTCACTGCCTTCTATGTCTGACTCGCTTTATCTCTCCTCACACTTAACTCTCCTCTCTCATTCTCTCTTTCTTTATCTCTCCTAACTCTCCTCTCTCATTCTCTCTTTCTTTATCTCTCCTAACTCTCCTCTGTCTCTCATTCTGTCTCTTTCTTTATCTCCTAACTCTCCTCTGTCTCTCATTCTCTCTTTCTTTATCTCTCCTAACTCTCCTCTCTCATTCTCTCTTTCTTTATCTCTCCCAACTCTCCTCTGTCCTTCATTCTCTCTTTCTTTATCTCTCCTAACTCTCCTCTGTCTCTCATTCTGTCTCTTTCTTTATCTCCTAACTCTCCTCTGTCTCTCATTCTCTCTTTCTTTATCTCTCCCAACTCTCCTCTGCCTCTCATTCTCTCTTTCTTTATCTCTCCTAACTCTCCTCTGTCCTTCATTCTCTCTTTCTTTATCTCTCCCAACTCTCCTCTGTCTCTCATTCTGTCTCTTTCTTTATCTCTCCCAACTCTCCTCTGTCTCTCATTCTGTCTCTTTCTTTATCTCTCCAGACTCTCCTCTGCCTCTCATTCTCTCTTTCTTTATCTCTCCCAACTCTCCTCTGTCTCTCATTCTCTCTTTCTTTATCTCTCCTTTATCTCTCCCAACTCTCCTCTGTCTCTCATTCTCTCTTTCTTTATCTCTCCTAACTCTCCTCTGTCTCTCATTCTGTATTTCTTTATCTCTCCTAATTCTCCTCTGTCTCTCATTCTCTCTTTCTTTATCTCTCCCAACTCTCCTCTGTCTCTCATTCTCTCTTTCTTTATCTCTCCTTTATCTCTCCCAACTCTCCTCTGTCTCTCATTCTCTCTTTCTTTATCTCTCCTAACTCTCCTCTGTCCTTCATTCTCTCTTTCTTTATCTCTCCCAACTCTCCTCTGTCTCTCATTCTGTCTCTTTCTTTATCTCTCCTAACTCTCCTCTGTCTCTCATTCTCTCTTTCTTTATCTCTCCCAACTCTCCTCTGTCTCTCATTCTCTCTTTCTTTATCTCTCCTTTATCTCTCCCAACTCTCCTCTGTCTCTCATTCTGTATTTCTTTATCTCTCCCAACTCTCCTCTGTCTCTCATTCTCTCTTTCTTTATCTCTCCTAACTCTCCTCTGTCTCTCATTCTGTATTTCTTTATCTCTCCTAACTCTCCTCTGTCTCTCATTCTCTCTTTCTTTATCTCTCCTAACTCTCCTCTGTCTCTCATTCTGTATTTCTTTATCTCTCCTAACTCTCCTCTGTCTCTCATTCTCTCTTTCTTTATCTCTCCTAACTCTCCTCTGTCTCTCATTCTGTATTTCTTTATCTCTCCTAACTCTCCTCTGTCTCTCATTCTGTATTTCTTTATCTCTCCTAACTCTCCTCTGTCTCTCATTCTGTATTTCTTTATCTCTCCTAACTCTCCTCTGTCTCTCATTCTCTCTTTCTTTATCTCTCCTAACTCTCCTCTGTCTCTCATTCTCTCTTTCTTTATCTCTCCTAACTCTCCTCTGTCTCTCATTCTGTATTTCTTTATCTCTCCTAACTCTCCTCTGTCTCTCATTCTGCCTCCCTCACTCTTTTATTCTACAGTAGAATCCATCTCGCTTTTAGCATCCTCTCATCATTCTCTCCCCCCTCTATTTCTCGCTCTCAATTCAATTCAATGCAATTCAATTCAATTCAATGCAATTCAATTCAATTCAATTCAGGGGCTTTATTGGCATGGGAAACATATGTTAACATTGCCAAAGCAAGTAAAGTAGATAATATACAAAAGTGAAATAAACAATAAAAATAAACAGTAAACATTACACTCACAGAAGTTCCAAAAGAATAGACATTACAAATGTCATATTACGTATATATACATTGTTGTAACGTTGTGCAAATGGTTAAAGTACAAAAGGGAAAATAAATAAGCATAAATATGGGTTGTATTTACAATGGTGTTTGTTCTTCACTTGTTGACCTTTTCTTGTGACAGCAGGTCACAAATCTTGCTGTTGTGATGGCACACTGTGGTATTTCACCCAGTAGATATGGGAGTTTATCAAAATTGGGTTTCTTTTCTAATTCTTTGTGGATCTGTGTAATCTGAGGGAAATATGTGTCTCTAATATGGTCATACATTTGGCAGGAGGTTAGGAAGAGCAGCTCAGAATACTTTCTCTCTCTCTCTCTCTCTCTCTCTCTACCTCTCTCTCTCTATCTCTCTACCACTCTCTCTACCTCTCTCTCTCTACCTCTCTCTCTCTACCTCTCTCTCTCTCTCTCTCGCTCTCTCTCTCTCGAGGAGTGGAGGCAGTGCTAGCTGTGAGGATCAGATCAGAATCAGGTCTACATTAGAAGCAGCCTCTAAATACAGTTTCCTGGACAGACAGAGGGAGAGACAGACAGGCAGGCAGACAGGCAGGCAGGCAGAGAGAGAGGCAGAAGGCAAGCAGACAGGCAGGCAGAAAACCAGGCAGAGAGTGAGGAAGAGACGGCAGACAGCAGGAAGAGAGGCAGGCAAGCAGCTGCAGACACTGTCATGCTTTGTGGCGAAGGACCTCAATACCTCTTTAGCTGTCAGTCTCGCTGAGAGAGGCAAATACTACAATAGAGAGAGAGGGAGAGAGAGAGAGGAGAGAGAAGGACAGGAAGAGAGAGAGACAGGCAGGCAGGCAGACAAGCAGCTGCAGACACTGTTGACTGTGGTGTGCCCAAATAGTAGAAGGCAGAGGCCCTGAATATCTCTCTATATGTAGCGGTCTGTCTTACTGTGAGAGGTAAACACTGCAACACAGAGAAAGAGGGAAGGAGAGAGAAAGATAGTGGGGGGAGGAGAGGGAGAGAAAGGGAGACAGCTGAATGTAGCTGTCTAGCTCAGCTTGAGAGGTAAACACTCAGAGAAGGAGAGAGGAGGGAGAGAGAGATGGGTACTCAGACAGAGAAGGAGAGGGAGGGAGAGAGAGAGAGGAGCAAACACTCAGAAGGGAGAGAGAGGGAGGGAGAGAGGGATAAACACTCAGAAGGAGAGAGAGGGAGGGAGAGAGGGATAAACACTCAGAGAGGGAGAGAGAGGGAGAGAGAGAGGAGCAAACACTCAGAAGGAGAGAGGGAGAGAGAGAGAGGGAGAGAGTGAGCGAGATTTCACTTGCTTTGGCAATGTGAACTGTTGTGTCTTTGGCTATGCCGGATTAAGTGATATGACATGCTATTCTATAAAATCCTTTCTCTGTAATTAATATTACCTGATTGAGCTAATCATGTAAATGGAATTAACTAGAAAGACGGGGCACCACGAAATAGTGTTTATAGAGCTGGTATCTTCCGAATAAACTCTGAATAACCTAGTAATATTTTACATCAATAGCAGTCAATATTAATCGTCACCTTATTTCAGTCTCATCTGAAAGTTGTAAATTCTTGGTTATCTTCACGAACCCTGGCTAACAAGTTGAATCAGCAATACAAAATTGGGTTTAATTATTTATTTACTAAATACCTAACTAATCACACAGAATTACATATACACAGAATGCAAATTACGTCATACAGGAAACAGCGGAACCTGTATGAGGCTTGTAACACAAAGAGAGGGGGTTGGGCTTGAATGAAAGAGCGGGAAGACTGAGGAACAAAGGGAGAAGCTATGCTATCGTAAATACAGTATCTTATGCATTCTAAATTACCGCCCATTTGGAAAAGGAAAATGCAATAAATATTTACTCTGAGCTGTGCTTCGGTAGGTTGGTCGTAGATGCTGGCCGTGTTGGCCAACAGATCTTCCTGTCCTCGGAAGAATGTCTCTGGTGGTAAATTGGATACGTTGTGGTATCTTCGTTGTGTGTTAGACTGGATACGTCGTCCGTCCTTTCCTAGCCCACGTTTACAGCTGCTGTTGCTAACTCAACGGCTAGGAAGTATCACTTCTGTAGTGAATAAGAGTTCGAAGTTCATACCATTCACATCCAAAGCTCACGCTGAGGTTGGCTTAGTTCTGTAGTTGACATGTTAGTCCTTTTTAACGTATGGACCGTCGTCCTATCGTCCTCGGAACAAGAGGTTACATTTTCGTCAAGGGCTTATATAGTGGAGGGAGAGAAGGGTGTGTTTCATAGTTTATATCCCATGTCTCTTCACAGGGGCGGGCCACTGATTGAGCAGGGCTCTAACCTTATGAAAACCCAATTCTCTCATTTGGAAGCTAAAATTACATTTAATCTTATCACAAATAGTTTCATATTCAAACATTTAATTTGCACAACAATTCCATGTGAATCTGATAACTAGAATGTGTAGACTTTCCCAGGTACAGTTTATGTCGTCCTGTCATCAGTCATAATGTCTCAGATGACAACCAAACTGACATCCATACTCATTAAGTACCAACGAATATTTTCAACTGGTTCTATTATCGAAATATGGTTCCTTTCACCCACTTGTTTGATGTTCCCAGATTCTCTATGTTTAACAAGGCTATTCAACAGTCCTTCAGTAGAGTCAGAGAGAGAGAGAGAGGGAAGGGAGAAGGTATTTATGGGGGGGGTCATAAACCTTACCCACAGGCCAACGTCATGACAGAACATATGTTTCCCATGCAAATATAGCCCTTTGAATGGAATGGAATAAAATTTAGAGGGAGAGATGAAAAAGGAGACGGACATAACAGAGTATAACGGGGTATAACAGGGTGTAACAGGGAATAACATTGGCCACTCCTTCTCTGAGTGGCCAATATACCACGGCTAAGGGCTGTCTTCAGCACGACGCAACACGGAGTGCCTGGGTATATTGGTCATATCCCACAAACTGTGGTATTTCTATTATAAACTGGTTACCAACCCAATTAGAGCAGTAACAAGAAATGTTTTGTCATACCCATGGTATACGGTCTGATATAACACAGCTGTCAGCCAGTCAGTATTCAGGGCTCGAACCACCCAGTTTAAAACAGGGTGTAACAGGGTATAATAGTGTGTAACAGGTTATAATAGGGTATAATAGGGTGTTAAGGGGAATAAC
>NW_021823073.1:2536427-2544698 GCF_901001165.1 Salmo trutta | reverse complement strand
CCTTAATCTCCAGGCGGGAGATGAGACTGCCGTTCAATAGATTCCTCCACACCACACCTGAGCCCTGGTCGGCATGGTAACAGCACACCTCCAGCCTCCCCTAATCAAGTTGGAAAAGAACAGAATGTGTCTCTCTAGGTTTTTGGGGGATGCTGGGGGATGTCACACAGAGACACACACTCATACAGACAGACACACTGATACAGACACGCACACTCATACAGACAGACACACTGATACAGACACACACACTCATACAGACAGACACACTGATTCAGACACGCACACTCATACACACACACACTCATATCTAGAGACACACACACTCATACAGACAGACACACTGATTCAGACACGCACACTCATACACACACACACACACTCATATCTAGAGACAAACACACTCATACAGACAGACGGACACACATCTAGACACACATCTAGACACACATCTAGACATACACACATCTAGACAGACACACATCTAGACAGACACACATCTAGACACACATCTAGACAGACATCTAGACACACATCTAGACAGAGAGACATCTAGACAGACACACATCTAGATGGACAGACATCTAGACAGAAACACATCTAAACAGACACACATCTAGACAGATATCTAGACAGATATCTAGACAGACATCTAGACAGACATCTGGACAGACATCTAAACAGACAGACTTCTAAACAGACACACATCTAGACAGACATCTAGATAGACATCTAGACAGACATCTAGACAGACATCTAGACACACATCTAGACACACATCTAGACACAGATATCTAGACAGACACACATCTAGACACACATCTAGACACACATCTAGACAGACACACATCTAGACAGACATCTAGACAGACACACATCTAGACAGATATCTAGACAGACATCTAGACAGACATCTAGACAGATACACATCTAGACAGATATCTAGACAGACATCTAGACAGACATCTAGACAGACACACATCTAGACAGACATCTAGACAGACATCTAGACAGAAACACATCTAAACAGACACACATCTAGACAGATATCTAGACAGACATCTAGACAGACATCTAGACAGACACACATCTAGACAGACATCTAGACAGACATCTAGACAGACATACATCTAGACAGACATACATCTAGACACACATCTAGACAGAAACACATCTAGACACACATCTAGACAGACACACATCTAGACAGACACACATCTAGACACACATCTAGACACACATCTAGACACACCTAGACAGACACACCTAGACACACATCTAGACTGACATCTAGACACACATCTAGACAGACAGACATCTAGACAGACACACATCTAGACAGACACACATCTAGACAGACATCTAGACAGACACACATCTAGACACACATCTAGACAGACATCTAGACAGACACACATCTAGACACACATCTAGACAGACATCTAGACACACATCTAGACAGACACACATCTAGACACACATCTAGACACACATCTAGACAGACATCTAGACCGACACACATCTAGACACACATCTAGACAGACATCTAGACAGACATCTAGACACACATCTAGACAGACATCTAGACACACATCTAGACAGACACACATCTAGACAGACACACATCTAGACACACATCTAGACACACATCTAGACACACATCTTGACAGACACACATCTAGACACACATCTAGACAGACATCTAGACAGACATCTAGACACACATCTAGACAGACATCTAGACAGACACACATCTAGACACACATCTAGACAGACACACATCTAGACACACATCTGGACAGACACACATCTAGACACACATCTAGACAGACACACATCTAGACACATATCTAGACAGACACACATCTAGACACACATCTAGATACACATCTAGACACACATCTAGACAGACATCTAGACAGACACACATCTAGACACACATCTAGACAGACATCTAGACAGACATCTAGACAGACATCTAGACAGACATCTAGACAGACATCTAGACAGACATCTAGACAGACACACATCTAGACACACATCTAGACAGACACACATCTAGACACACATCTAGACAGACACACATCTAGACAGACACACATATAGACACACATCTAGACAGACACACATCTAGACAGACATCTAGACAGACATCTAGACAGACATCTAGACAGACACACATCTAGACAGACACACATCTAGACACACATCTAGACACACATCTAGACAGACACACATCTAGACAGACACACATCTAGACAGACACACATCTAGACAGACACACATCTAGACAGACATCTAGACAGAAACACATCTAGACAGACATCTAGACAGACATCTAGACAGACATCTAGACAGACAGACATTCATCCACATGTAGACCAGTGGTGTCCAACCTGTGGTCCAATAACAGTTGGGAGTACTAATGGTATTATAAGACATGTTTATATTACTTTTCACACTGCAAATTGTTTAAAATAATAATAATAGGTCTTTAAATTGTTACATTTACTGCTAAAATGGACCAAATTTCACCACCAAGATATTTTATGTAAAAAACAAATGTGACTCTGCGAATGGTGATCCTCACGAGCTTCTGGAGGTGATTTGGTGCACACACTAACAGACACATTATCCACATGAAGACAGACAGGTACACACTAACAGATACATTATCCACATGAAGACAGGTACACACTAACAGACACATTATCCACATGAAGACAGACAGGTACACACACTAACAGATACATTATCCACATGAAGACAGACAGGTACACACACTAACAGACACATTATCCACATGAAGACAGACAGGTACACACACTAACAGACACATTATCCACATGAAGACAGACAGGTATACACACTAACAGACACATTATCCGCATGAAGACAGACAGGTACACACTAACAGATACATTATCCGCATGAAGACAGACAGGTACACACTAACAGATACATTATCCACATGAAGACAGACAGGTACACACTAACAGACACATTATCCACATGAAGACAGACAGGTACACACTAACAGACACATTATCCACATGAAGACAGACAGGGACACACACTAACAGACACATTATCCACATGAAGACAGACAGGGACACACACTAACAGACACATTATCCACATGAAGACAGACAGGTACACACACTAACAGACACATTATCCACATGAAGACAGACAGGTACACACACTAACAGACACATTATCCACATGAAGACAGGCAGGTACACACTAACACACATTATCCACATGAAGACAGACAGGTACACACTAACAGATACATTATCTACATGAAGACAGACAGGTACACACACTAACAGACACATTATCCACATGAAGACAGACAGGTACACACTAACAGACACATTATCCACATGAAGACAGACAGGTACACACTAACAGACACATTATCCACATGAAGACAGACAGGTACACACTAACAGACACATTATCCACATGAAGACAGACAGGTACACACTAACAGACACATTATCCACATGAAGACAGACAGGTACACACACTAACAGATACATTATCCACATGAAGACAGACAGCTACACACTAACAGACACATTATCCACATGAAGACAGACAGGTACACACTAACAGACACATTATCCACATGAAGACAGACAGGTACACACACTAACAGATACATTATCCACATGAAGACAGACAGGTACACACACTAACAGACACATTATCCACATGAAGACAGACAGGTACACACTAACAGACACATTATCCACATGAAGACAGACAGGTACACACTAACAGACACATTATCCACATGAAGACAGACAGGTGCACACTAACAGATACATTATCCGCATGAAGACAGACAGGTACACACTAACAGATACATTATCCACATGAAGACAGACAGGTACACACTAACAGACACATTATCCACATGAAGACAGACAGGTACACACAACAGACACATTATCCACATGAAGACAGACAGGTACACACTAACAGACACATTATCCACATGAAGACAGACAGGGACACACACTAACAGACACATTATCCACATGAAGACAGACAGGTACACACACTAACAGACACATTATCCACATGAAGACAGACAGGTACACACACTAACAGACACATTATCCACATGAAGACAGGCAGGTACACACTAACAGACACATTATCCACATGAAGACAGACAGGTACACACTAACAGACACATTATCCACATGAAGACAGACAGGTACACACTAACAGATACATTATCTACATGAAGACAGACAGGTACACACACTAACAGACACATTATCCACATGAAGACAGACAGGTACACACTAACAGACACATTATCCACATGAAGACAGACAGGTACACACTAACAGACACATTATCCACATGAAGACAGACAGGTACACACTAACAGACACATTATCCACATGAAGACAGACAGGTACACACACTAACGGACACATTATGAAGGTACACACAGAACAGCTCAATCTACAGGAAGATTTCTCCATGATCATCACCATCATCATCATCACCACCATCATCACCATCCTCATCACCATCATCACCACCATCATCATCACCATCACCACCATCATCATCATCACCTCCATCATCACCATCATCATCACCACCATCATCACCTCCATCATCATCATATCACCATCATCACCACCATCATCATCATCACCTCCATCATCACCATCATCACCATCATCATCACCATCACCACATCACCATCATCACCTCCATCATCACCACCATCATCATCACCTCCATCATCACCACCATGATCACCATCACCACATCACCATCATCACCATCACCACCATCATCATCAACACCATCATCACCATCACCACCACCATCATCATCATCACCTCCATCATCATCACCATCACCACCATCACCTCCATCATCACCATATCACCATCATCACCACCATCATCATCATCACTTCCATCATCACCATCATCATCACCATCACCACCATCATCATCACCATCACCACCATCACCTCCATATCACCATCATCATCACCATCACCACATCACCATCATCACCACCATCATCACCACCATCATCATCACCATCATCATCACCATCATCATCACCACCATCATCACCATCATCATCACCATCATCACCACCACCATCACCTCCACCATCACCACCATCATCATCAACACCATCATCACCATCACCACCACCATCATCATCATCACCTCCATCATCATCACCATCACCACCATCACCTCCATCATCACCATATCACCATCATCACCACCATCATCATCATCACCTCCATCACCACCATCATCATCACCATCACCACATCACCATCATCACCACCATCATCACCACCATCATCATCACCATCATCATCACCATCATCATCACCACCATCATCACCATCATCATCACCATCATCACCACCACCATCACCATCATCGCTCCATCAGCTGCTTCTAATCCCAGCTCCATCATGGTTCCACCATGGCTATTATCTAGTCATTGATTGGTCTATCAGGAGAATGGCTTGGGGAACCCCATCAAAATAGAATCCTATTACCTGCTGTATATATAGTGCACTAGGTTAATGGGCTCTGGTCAGAAGTAATACACTGTAAAGGGACTAGTGTTCCATTTGGGGGAACAACTAACGACCTTCCTTCCTGGATGGGGGAAACAGTTTCAATCTAACAATGTGTTCCATTTGGGGGAACAACTAACGACCTTCCTTCCTGGATGGGGGAAACAGTTTCAATCTAACAATGTGTTCCAAATGCCTTTCATATACAGTGCACTACTATTGACCAGAGCCCTAAGCACCCCCGGTCTAAAGTAGTGCACCAAATAGGGAACAGGGTGCCATTTCAGGCGCAGGATGCATAATTGAATTACTCTTCATTCATGGATAGGAGAAGCACTGCCTTTTCAATCTTTCCAGACATGTCTCTCAATGTGAATGGTCTGAGGCTAAGCTGATGTTATTGTCTGCAGGTCAACTTGCCCTGTGGGGGTCGACTCTATTCTATTCTACTGGAAAAGTTCATATTGACTTCAACTGTGGTGGTCTGGGAGGAACCTCAACAGAACAATACCTTAGTCCTATATTGTTACTAGGTGGTCTGGAACCTCAACAGAACAATACCTTAGTCCTATATTGTTACTAGGTGGTCTGGAACCTCAACAGAACAATACCTTAGTCCTAGGTGGTCTGAGGAACCTCAACAGAACAATACCTTAGTCCTATATTGTTACTAGGTGGTCTGGAACCTCAACAGAACACTACCTTAGTCCTATATTGTTACTAGGTGGTCTGGAACCTCAACAGAACAATACCTTAGTCCTAGGTGGTCTGAGGAACCTCAACAGAACAATACCGTAGTCCTATATTGTTACTAGGTGGTCTGGAACCTCAACAGAACAATACCTTAGTCCTATATTGTTACTAGGTGGTCTGAGAGGAACCTCAACAGAACAATACCTTAGTCCTATATTGTTACTAAGTGGTCTGGAACCTCAACAGAACAATACCTTAGTCCTATATTGTTACTAGGTGGTCTGGAACCTCAACAGAACAATACCTTAGTCCTATATTGTTACTAGGTGGTCTGAGGAACCTCAACAGAACAATACCTTAGTCCTATATTGTTACTAGGTGGTCTGGAACCTCAACAGAACAATACCTTAGTCCTAGGTGGTCTGAGGAACCTCAACAGAACAATACCTTAGTCCTATATTGTTACTAGGTGGTCTGGAACCACAACAGAACAATACCTTAGTCCTATATTGTTACTAGGTGGTCTGGAACCTCAACAGAACAATACCTTAGTCCTATATTGTTACTAGGTGGTCTGAGAGGAACCTCAACAGAACAATACCGTAGTCCTATATTGTTACAAGGTGATCTGAGAGGAACCTCAACAGAACAATACTTTAGTCCTATATTGTTACTAGGTGGTCTGGAACCTCAACAGAACAATACCTTAGTCCTATATTGTTACTAGGTGGTCTGAGAGGAACCACAACAGAACAATACCTTAGTCCTATATTGTTACTAGGTGGTCTGGAACCTCAACAGAACAATACCTTAGTCCTATATTGTTACTAGGTGGTCTGGAACCTCAACAGAACAATACCTTAGTCCTATATTGTTACTAGATGATCTGAGAGGAACCTCAACAGAACAATACCTTAGTCCTATATTGTTACTAGGTGGTCTGGAACCTCAACAGAACAATACCTTAGTCCTATATTGTTACTAGGTGGTCTGGAACCTCAACAGAACAATACCTTAGTCCTATATTGTTACTAGGTGGTCTGGAACCACAACAGAACAATACCTTAGTCCTATATTGTTACTAGGTGGTCTGGAACCTCAACAGAACAATACCTTAGTCCTATATTGTTACTAGGTGGTCTGAGAGGAACCTCAACAGAACAATACCTTAGTCCTATATTGTTACTAGGTGGTCTGAGAGGAACCTCAACAGAACAATACCTTAGTCCTATATTGTTAATAGGTGGTCTGGAACCTCAACAGAACAATACCTTAGTCCTATATTGTTACTAGGTGGTCTGGAACCTCAACAGAACAATACCTTAGTCCTATATTGTTACTAGGTGGTCTGGAACCTCAACAGAACAATACCTTAGTCCTATATTGTTACTAGGTGGTCTAGGAGGAACCTCAACAGAACAATACCTTAGTCCTATATTGTTACTAGGTGATCTGGAACCTCAACAGAACAATACCTTAGTCCTATATTGTTACTAGGTGGTCTGGATCCTCAACAGAACAATACCTTAGTCCTATATTGTTACTAGGTGGTCTGGAACCTCAACAGAACAATACCTTAGTCCTATATTGTTACTAGGTGGTCTGAGAGGAACCTCAACAGAACAATACCTTAGTCCTATATTGTTACTAGGTGGTCTGGAACCTCAACAGAACAATACCTTAGTCCTATATTGTTACTAGGTGGTCTGAGAGGAACCTCAACAGAACAATACCTTAGTCCTATATTGTTACTAGGTGGTCTGGAACCTCAACAGAACAATACCTCAGTCCTATAGTGTTACTAGGTGGTCTGAGAGGAACCTCAACAGAACAATACCTTAGTCCTATATTGTTACTAGGTGGTCTGGAACCTCAACAGAACAATACCTTAGTCCTATATTGTTACTAGGTGGTCTGGAACCTCAACAGAACAATACCTTAGTCCTATATTGTTACTAGGTGGTCTAGGAGGAACCTCAACAGAA
>NW_021823073.1:2486427-2523927 GCF_901001165.1 Salmo trutta | reverse complement strand
GAGAGAGCAGGGGAGGGAGAGAGAGAGAGAGGGAGAGAGAGAGAGAGTGGGGTGGGGGAGAGAGAGAGAGAGAGCGAGAGAAAGAGAGAGAGAGAGAGAGAGAGAGAGAGGGAGAGAGAGTGGGGTCAGGGGGAGAGAGAGCGGGAGGGAGAGAGAGTGGGGTGGAGGGGTTGAGAGAGAGAGAGAGAGAGAGAGAGAGAGAGAGAGAGAGAGAGAGAGAGAGAGAGAGAGAGAGAGAGAGAGAGAGAGAGAGACAGAGAGAGAGAGAGAGACAGAGACAGAGACAGAGACAGAGAGAGGATCAGGAGGAGTGCCAATACAATATATATATTTTATTCTGCACTATTTGTGGATCCTTTTTTTATTTTGATGAGAATCCACTTAACACTGAATCACCTCTTCGGTACCTGCAAGGACAAAGTTTCAGCTTTCAACTGAGTCATTTCCTGATTAGTCTAAAATAGACTGATGGCACCCTACTGCTGACCAGAGGCTCTTTTCTAAACTAGTGCACTATATAGGGAATAGAATCCCATTTGGGATGCACTTGACTGGTCACACTGAAGATCTAATGGAACAACTTCAAAACGTCTGTTTCATTCCAATCTCTCCAAAAAAGAAGAATAACACCAATATCCATGAGAAAAACAGCTCATTTTTCTGTCAGTGTCTATGAATGTGGACAACAAGAAACTGTGAATAACCTGTGTTCTTTCCTGAGGCGCCATGCAGGAATCAATTTACCCATCCTACATTATCTACCTCTACCTCTCTGCATCCTACATTATCTACCTCTACCTCTCTGCATCCTACATTATCTACCTCTACCTCTCTGCATCCTACATTATCTACCTCTACCTCTCTGTATCCTACATTATCTACCTCTACCTCTCTGCATCCTAAAGTATCTAACTCTACCTCTCTGCATCCTACATTATCTACCTCTACCTCTCTGCATCCTACATTATCTACCTCTACCTCTCTGCATCCTAAAGTATCTAACTCTACCTCTCTGCATCCTAAAGTATCTAACTCTACCTCTCTGCATCCTACATTATCTACCTCTACCTCTCTGCATCCTACATTATCTACCTCTACCTCTCTGCATCCTACATTATCTACCTCTACCTCTCTGCATCCTACATTATCTACCTCTACCTCTCTGCATCCTACATTATCTACCTCTACCTCTCTGCATCCTACATTATCTACCTCTACCTCTCTGCATCCTACATTATCTACCTCTACCTCTCTGCATCCTACATTATCTACCTCTACCTCTCTGCATCCTAAAGTATCTACCTCTACCTCTCTGCATCCTACATTATCTACCTCTACCTCTCTGCATCCTACATTATCTACCTCTACCTCTCTGCATCCTACATTATCTACCTCTACCTCTCTGCATCCTACATTATCTACCTCTACCTCTCTGTATCCTACATTATCTACCTCTACCTCTCTGCATCCTACATTATCTACCTCTACCTCTCTGCATCCTACATTATCTACCTCTACCTCTCTGCATCCTACATTATCTACCTCTACCTCTCTGCATCCTAAAGTATCTACCTCTACCTCTCTGCATCCTAAAGTATCTACCTCCACCTCTCTGCATCCTACATTATCTACATCTACCTCTCTGTATCCTACATTATCTACATCTACCTCTCTGTATCCTACATTATCTACCTCTACCTCTCTGTATCCTACATTATCTACCTCTACCCTACATTATCTACATCTACCTCTCTGCATCCTAAAGTATCTACCTCTACCTCTCTGCATCCTAAATGATCGACCCCTACATCTCTGCATCCTAAATGGCACCATTTTCCCTATGTAGTGCACTACTTTTGACCATAACCCTGTCACAGTATCCACAGAAGGTGGCGCCCCTCCCCGGTCGGTTTTGTCTGTCTTGGTCCGCACCTGTTCCTTGTTTGTCATTTGTGGGGGGGTATTTAGTTTGTCCTTTTTTGTTCAGGAATTCGTGCGGGATTGTTTTATTGTCATTAAGAGGGCAGGTGGTAGTTTGCGCTGCCTTTGTATTCTCAGCGTGCTTTTGATCAGTCATTGTGTATTGCCGGGCTGCGCCCCGTGCGTTTTCGTTTTTGGAGCGATTCTCCTTTTGGGTGTTGTGCGCACCCTGCATTTTTGGCTACCTTATTCAATGGTAGAATAAACTTCTGTGCTACCGGACCTCAGTCTCCTGCTCTTGACTCTGCCCCTTTCCTGCTACCTAAGCTAGACGTGACAAACCCTATGGCCTCAATGGCACCCTATTCCCTATGGGCCTTGGTCAACAGTAATGCACTACATAGGGAATAGGGGGCCATTTAGGACTCATCACCGGCATCACAACCATGGCTATATCACACATCAGATTAAAGCAATCTGATTGAATCCCTAATGAATCCAGAAAGAGATAGTGAATGAGGATATTCTTCTGAAAGGAGAGGTAGCGTATGAACAGAACAAATGAGAGAGAATGAATGTGTGTGCGTGTGTGTGTGTGTGCGTGTGTGTATATATACGATGATGTATCATGGATAATGTACAAACTTGACTGAATGGCTACACAGAGCAATAACACACACACACACACACACACTTTAGAAGGTTGAGGACTGAACGGTCGTGGTTATTTACCTACTGTATCACAGCTATTGTATCAACACACACCATGTTTGTGATGTTATCATCAGGTTGCCTAGTAACGTCTTTGTTCATTATGAACTATGATGGAATACAAACTGAATGTAATTACAGACTCGTTATCAGAACAATCCACTGAGGGGGATGTTGATGCGCAACCACGTTTCAACCACGTTTCAACCACGTTCCAACCACGTTTCAACCACGTTCCAACCACGTTTCAACCACGTTCCAACCACGTTTCAACCACGTTTCAACCACGTTTCAACCACGTTCCAACCACGTTCCAACCACGTTTCAACCACGTTCCAACCACGTTTCAACCACGTTTCAACCACGTTCCAACCACGTTCCAACCACGTTTCAACCACGTTTCAACCACGTTCCAACCACGTTTCAACCACGTTCCAACCACGTTTCAACCACGTTTCAACCACGTTCCAACCACGTTCCAACCACGTTTCAACCACGTTCCAACCACGTTCCAACCACGTTCCAACCACGTTTCAACCACGTTCCAACCACGTTTCAACCACGTTTCAACCACGTTTCAACGCAGGTCACAGATCATATTAAACCAGACATTCAACTATCCAACCAGTCATAGTCAACCATATTCACAACCTTATTCACCCATTCATAACTAAATGAATCAATTTATAGTGATATTCACTCATTCACAGTCATATTCAGTTGATTCTGACCTTGCTCCCAAGTGGGGCAGCGGTCTAAGGCACTGCATCTCAGTGCTAGAGGCGTCACTACAGACCCTGGATCGATTCCAGGCTGTATCACAACCGGCCGTGATTGGGAGTCCCCCTATTATACCCTGTTACACCCTGTTATTCCCCGTAACACCCTATTATACCCTGTTACACCCTATTTTACCGTTACTCCCTGTTATTCCCCGTTACACCCTATTATACCCTGTTACACCCCATTACACCCGTTACACCCTATTATACCCTGTTACACCCTGTTATTCCCCGTAACCTATTATACCCTATTATAACCTGTTACACCCTGTTACACCCTATTATACCCTGTTACACCCTGTTATTCCCCTTAACACCCTATTATACCCTATTATAACCTGTTACACCCTATTATACCCTGTTACACCCTGTTTTAAACTGGGTGGTTCGAGCCCTGAATACTGACTGGCTGACAGCTGTGTTATATCAGACCGTATACCATGGGTATGACAAAACATTTCTTGTTACTGCTCTAATTGGGTTGGTAACCAGTTTATAATAGAAATACCACAGTTTGTGGGATATGACCAATATACCCAGGCACTCCGTGTTGCGTCGTGCTGAAGAACAGCCCTTAGCCGTGGTATATTGGCCACTCAGAGAAGGAGTGGCCAATGTTATTCCCTGTTACACCCTGTTATACCCCGTTATACTCTGTTATGTCCGTCTCCTTTTTCATCTCTCCCTCTAAATTTTATTCCATTCCATTCAAAGGGCTATATTTGCATGGGAAACATATGTTCTGTCATGACGTTGGCCTGTGGGTAAGGTTTATGACCCCCCCCATAAATACCTTTCTCCCTTCCCTCTCTCTCTCTCTCTGACTCTACTGAAGGACTGTTGAATAGCCTTTGTTAAACATAGAGAATCTGGGAACATCAAACAAGTGGGTGAAAGGAACCATATTTCGATAATAGAACCAGTTGAAAATATTCGTTGGTACTTAATGAGTATGGATGTCAGTTTGGTTGTCATCTGAGACATTATGACTGATGACAGGACGACATAAACTGTACCTGGGAAAGTCTACACATTCTAGTTATCAGATTCACATGGAATTGTTGTGCAAATTAAATGTTTGAATATGAAACTATTTGTGATAAGATTAAATGTAATTTTAGCTTCCAAATGAGAGAATTGGGTTTTCATAAGGTTAGAGCCCTGCTCAATCAGTGGCCCGCCCCTGTGAAGAGACATGGGATATAAACTATGAAACACACCCTTCTCTCCCTCCACTATATAAGCCCTTGATGAAAATGTAACCTCTTGTTCCGAGGACGATAGGACGACGGTCCATACGTTAAAAAGGACTAACATGTCAACTACAGAACTAAGCCAACCTCAGCGTGAGCTTTGGATGTGAATGGTATGAACTTCGAACTCTTATTCACTACAGAAGTGATACTTCCTAGCCGTTGAGTTAGCAACAGCAGCTGTAAAAGTGGGCTAGGAAAGGACGGACGACGTATCCAGTCTAACACACAACGAAGATACCACAACGTATCCAATTTACCACCAGAGACATTCTTCCGAGGACAGGAAGATCTGTTGGCCAACACGGCCAGCATCTACGACCAACCTACCGAAGCACAGCTCAGAGTAAATATTTATTGCATTTTCCTTTTCCAAATGGGCGGTAATTTAGAATGCATGAGATACTGTATTTACGATAGCATAGCTGCTGTTTCTTTGTTCCTCAGTCTTCCCGCTCTTTCATTCAAGCCCAACCCCCTCTCTTTGTGTAACAAGCCTCATACAGGTTCCGCTATTTCCTGTATGATGTAATTTGCATTCTGTGTATATGTAATTCTGTGTGATTAGTTAGGTATTTAGTAAATAAATAATTAAACCCAATTTTGTATTGCTGATTCAACTTGTTAGCCAGGGTTCGTGAAGATAACCAAGAATTTACAACTTTCAGATGAGACTGAAATAAGGTGACGATTAATATTGACTGCTATTGATGTAAAATATTACTAGGTTATTCAGAGTTTATTTGGAAGATAACAGCTCTATAAACACTCTTTCGTGGTGCCCCGTCTTTCTAGTTAATCACATTTACATGATTAGCTCAATCAGGTAATATTAATTACAGAGAAAGGATTTTATAGAATAGCATGTCATATCACTTAATCCGGCATAGCCAAAGACACAACAGTTCACATTGCCAAAGCAAGTGAAATCTCGCTCACTCTCTCCCTCTCTCTCTCTCCCTCTCTCCTTCTGAGTGTTTGCTCCTCTCTCTCTCCCTCTCTCTCCCTCTCTGAGTGTTTATCCCTCTCTCCCTCCCTCTCTCTCCTTCTGAGTGTTTATCCCTCTCTCCCTCCCTCTCTCTCCTTCTGAGTGTTTGCTCCTCTCTCTCTCTCCCTCCCTCTCCTTCTCTGTCTGAGTACCCATCTCTCTCTCCCTCCTCTCTCCTTCTCTGAGTGTTTACCTCTCAAGCTGAGCTAGACAGCTACATTCAGCTGTCTCCCTTTCTCTCCCTCTCCTCCCCCCACTATCTTTCTCTCTCCTTCCCTCTTTCTCTGTGTTGCAGTGTTTACCTCTCACAGTAAGACAGACCGCTACATATAGAGAGATATTCAGGGCCTCTGCCTTCTACTATTTGGGCACACCACAGTCAACAGTGTCTGCAGCTGCTTGTCTGCCTGCCTGCCTGTCTCTCTCTCTTCCTGTCCTTCTCTCTCCTCTCTCTCTCTCCCTCTCTCTCTATTGTAGTATTTGCCTCTCTCAGCGAGACTGACAGCTAAAGAGGTATTGAGGTCCTTCGCACAAAAGCATGACAGTGTCTGCAGCTGCTTGCCTGCCTCTCTTCCTGCTTGTCTGCCGTCTCTTCCTCACTCTCTGCCTGGTTTTCTGCCTGCCTGTCTGCTTGCCTCTCTGCCTCTCTCTCTGCCTGCCTGCCTGTCTGCCTGCCTGTCTGTCTCTCCCTCTGTCTGTCCAGGAAACTGTATTTAGAGGCTGCTTCTAATGTAGACCTGATTCTGATCTGATCCTCACAGCTAGCACTGCCTCCACTCCTCTAGAGAGAGAGAGAGAGAGAGAGAGAGGTAGAGGTAGAGAGAGAGAGAGAGAGAGAGAGAGAGAGAGAGAGAGTGGTAGAGAGAGGTAGAGAGAGAGAGAGAGAGAGAGAGAGAGAGAGAGAGAGAGAGAGGAGAGAGAGAGAGAGGTAGAGAGAGTGGTAGAGAGATAGAGAGAGAGAGGTAGAGAGAGTGGTAGAGAGATAGAGAGAGAGAGGTAGAGAGAGAGAGAGAGAGAGAGAGAGAAAGTATTCTGAGCTGCTCTTCCTAACCTCCTGCCCAATGTATGACCATATTAGAGACACATATTTCCCTCAGATTATACAGATCCACAAAGAATTAGAAAAGAAACCCAATTTTGATAAACTCCCATATCTACTGGGTGAAATACCACAGTGTGACATCACAGCAGCAAGATTTGTGACCTGTTGCCACAAGAAAAGGTCAACCAGTGAAGAACAAACACCATTGTAAATACAACCCATATTTATGCTTATTTATTTTCCCTTTTGTACTTTAACCATTTGCACAACGTTACAACAATGTATATATACGTAATATGACATTTGTAATGTCTATTCTTTTGGAACTTCTGTGAGTGTAATGTTTACTGTTTATTTTTATTGTTTATTTCACTTTTGTATATTATCTACTTTACTTGCTTTGGCAATGTTAACATATGTTTCCCATGCCAATAAAGCCCCTTGAATTGAATTGAATTGAATTGAGAACGAGAAATAGAGGGGGGGAGAATGATGAGAGGATGCTAAAAGCGAGAGGGATTCTACTGTAGAATAAAAGAGTGGGGAGGCAGAATGAGAGACAGAGGAGAGTTAGGAGAGATAAAGAAATACAGAATGAGAGACAGAGGAGAGTTAGGAGAGATAAAGAAAGAGAGAATGAGAGACAGAGGAGAGTTAGGAGAGATAAAGAAAGAGAGAATGAGAGACAGAGGAGAGTTAGGAGAGATAAAGATAGAGAGAATGAGAGACAGAGGAGAGTTGGGAGAGATAAAGGAGAGATAAAGAAAGAGAGAATGAGAGACAGAGGAGAGTTGGGAGAGATAAAGAAAGAGAGAATGAGAGACAGAGGAGAGTTAGGAGAGATAAAGAAAGAGACAGAATGAAGGACAGAGGAGAGTTAGGAGAGATAAAGAAATACAGAATGAGAGACAGAGGAGAGTTAGGAGATAAAGAAAGAGAGAATGAGAGACAGAGGAGAGTTAGGAGATAAAGAAAGAGAGAATGAGAGACAGAGGAGAGTTAGGAGAGATAAAGAAAGAGAGAATGAGAGAGGAGAGTTAAGTGTGAGGAGAGATAAAGCGAGTCAGACATAGAAGGCAGTGAGTTAACAAACTAATTCCCCCTGGCTCCAACAATATATTTAACAGGAACTTCAATGAGTCAGAGGGAGCATACAGCAGTGTATGTGTGTGTGTGTGTGTGTGTGTGTGTGTGTGTGTGTGTGTGTGTGTGTGTGTGTGTGTGTGTGTGTGTGTGTGCTCTCACTCAAAGAGAGTACCACCTGCTGAGAGGAAATCTCTAGAAATACACACACTATGACAAGGACAATGGGAGGAGCTACGGGGATAATCATGTCCTAATTAGTCAGCAACAACCAGGAAGTAAGTAGGACAAACCAGGAAATAGAACAGGGATACAGAGACAGATACAGTACCTGGCAGAACCCTTACACAGTCCCTTTCTATTCCAGGAGACATGCTGATGCTACTGAAACAACATCAGAACAATAATAATGCATTCACTAGTGCATCATTGCTGTACATGGACTACTAAACATAATGAAAAACATGTGACGCAGACTGGCTGTTTCATAGGGATCAGCTGTGTAAATCAACCACAACAACTCCAGCCTCAGGCTAGCTGTAGTAAACTGGCTGTTTCATAGGATCAGCTGTGTAAATCAACCACAACAACTCCAGCCTCAGGCTAGCTGTAGTAAACTGGCTGTTTCATAGGATCAGCTGTGTAAATCAACCACAACAACTCCAGCCTCATGCTAGCTGTAGTAAACTGGCTGTTTCATAGGATCAGCTGTGTAAATCAACCACAACAAATCCAGCCTCAGGCTAGCTGTAGTAAACTGGCTGTTTCATAGGATCAGCTGTGTAAATCAACCACAACAACTCCAGCCTCAGGCTAGCTGTAGTAAACTGGCTGTTTCATAGGATCAGCTGTGTAAATCAACCACAACAACTCCAGCCTCGGGCAAGCTGTAGTAAACTGGCTGTTTCATAGGATCAGCTGTGTAAATCAACCACAACAACTCCAGCCTCAGGCTAGCTGTAGTAAACTGGCTGTTTCATAGGATCGGCTGTGTAAATCAACCACAACAAATCCAGCCTCGGGCTAGCTGTAGTAAACTGGCTGTTTCATAGGGGTCAGCTGTGTAAATCAACCACAACAACTCCAGCCTCAGGCTAGCTGTAGTAAACTGGCTGTTTCATAGGGGTCAGCTGTGTAAATCAACCACAACAACTCCAGCCTCAGGCTAGCTGTAGTAAACTGGCTGTTTCATAGGATCAGCTGTGTAAATCAACCACAGCAACTCCAGCCTCAGGCTAGCTGTAGTAAACTGGCTTCAGCAAGCATTGTTGTCCACCTGTTCCAGATTAGATTAGTCCAGAGAAGAGGATTATCTCCCAAAACACATCGCAGAGAAGTCACCTACTGCAGTTTAGTACACACACACACACACACACACACACACACACACACACACACACACACACACACACACACACACACACACACACACACACACACACACACTCCTTCCTCTAATGATGACTCATCTCATCACTGTATTATTATTATTATATTAGGATACTGGCTTTAGAGTTGCTCTTATTTCTTGGCGATCCGCTCTGTTGAAGCTGTTGCTACGGTGTCCTTATTTATGTTTCTGTTCTGTTTTGAACAGTCTCTAATGAGGTAGTTGTCTACAGTAGAGTTCTGTTTTGAACAGTCTCTAATGAGGTAGTTGTCTACAGTAGAGTTCTGTTTTGAACAGTCTCTAATGAGGCAGTTGTCTACAGTAGAGTTCTGTTTTGAACAGTCTCTAATGAGGTAGTTGTCTACAGTAGAGTTCTGATTTGAACAGTCTCTAATGAGGTAGTTGTCTACAGTAGAGTTCTGATTTGAACAGTCTCTAATGAGGCAGTTGTCTACAGTAGAGTTCTGTTTTGAACAGTCTCTAATGAGGCAGTTGTCTACAGTAGAGTTCTGTTTTGAACAGTCTCTAATGAGGCAGTTGTCTACAGTAGAGTTCTGTTTTGAACAGTCTCTAATGAGGCAGTTGTCTACAGAAGAGTTCTGTTTTGAACAGTCTCTAATGAGGCAGTTGTCTACAGTAGAGTTCTGTTTTGAACAGTCTCTAATGAGGCAGTTGTCTACAGTAGAGTTCTGTTTTGAACAGTCTCTAATGAGGCAGTTGTCTACAGTAGAGTTCTGTTTTGAACAGTCTCTAATGAGGCAGTTGTCTACAGTAGAGTTCTGTTTTGAACAGTCTCTAATGAGGCAGTTGTCTACAGTAGAGTTCTGTTTTGAACAGTCTCTAATGAGGCAGTTGTCTACAGTAGAGTTCTGTTTTCCTGATGTGGATCCAGACTTTGGCTTTGTCCCAAATGGCACCCTATTCCCTACATTGCGCACTGCTCAATAGGGTGTGATTTGGGACATGGATGCATACGTTTTATCCCTGCATAATGCCTCCTCTGTTTAATCTAAAAGACATGAATTCTGTTGAGGGCCATTGCTTGGCTGTGAGGGTAGTGAGATATTCAAATGATATCATTTCCATAATGTGGCTAATTATCTGAGTATTGGTGAATGGAATACTGAGAGGAAATATTTAGCACACACACACACACACACACACACACACACACACACACACACACACACACACACACACACACACACACACAGTCCCAATACAGAGGCTATAAAATAAACAGTCAACAGAGGAAATGATTCTGCATGTATTATCATCATCATATTGTCTACAGTGCACCCTGTGCATTTAACAACACAGTCCCATCTTCACTACCTGCAGTTTACTAAATACTATTTCCCCTGGATATATCAAATAGTCTGCATGACAAATAGTCTCGTCCATGCATTAAAAAAGAACGTCTCAGTCCCTGCTTTATACACATCAGTCTTCAATAGATTTGACCAAATAATCCTTTAACAGGGTTGTAAAAACAGGGCTGTGTTATTGTGAGAGGCTGGTTGGTTCACTACGTATTGACTCAGCCGGAGGCTGCTGGTTGGTACACTACGTATTGACTCAGCAGGAGGCTGCTGGTTGGTACACTACGTATTGACTCAGCAGGAGGCTGCTGGTTGGTTCACTACGTATTGACTCAGCCGGAGGCTGCTGGTTGGTACACTACGTATTGACTCAGCAGGAGGCTGCTGGTTGGTACACTACGTATTGACTCAGCAGGAGGCTGCTGGTTGGTACACTACGTATTGACTCAGCAGGAGGCTGCTGGTTGGTTCACTACGTATTGACTCAGCCGGAGGCTGCTGGTTGGTTCACTACGTATTGACTCAGCCGGAGGCTGCTGGTTGGTACACTACGTATTGACTCAGCCGGAGGCTGCTGGTTGGTACACTACATATTGACTCAGCCGGAGGCTGCTGGTTGGTACACTACATATTGACTCAGCCGGAGGCTGCTGGTTGGTACACTACGTATTGGCTCAGCCGGAGGCTGCTGGTTGGTACACTACGTATTGACTCAGCAGGGGGCTGCTGGTTGGTACACTACGTATTGACTCAGCAGGGGGCTGCTGGTTGGTACACTACGTATTGACTCAGCAGGGGGCTGCTGGTTGGTACACAGTACAGATCTGATACGTGTGCCTGTTTAGGGCTGTGTGTGTGTGCGTTTAGGGCTGTGTGTGTGTGTGTGTGTGTTTAGGGCTGTGTGTGTGTGTGCGTTTAGGGCTGTGTGTGTGTGCGTGTGTGTTTTGGGCTGTGTGTGTGTGCGTGTTTAGGGCTGTGTGTGTGTGTGTGTGTGTTTAGGGCTGTGTGTGTGTGCGTGTGTGTTTTGGGCTGTGTGTGTGTGTGCGTGTGTGCGTTTAGGGCTGTGTGTGTGTGCGTGTGTGTTTTGGGCTGTGTGTGTGTGCGTGTGTGTTTTGGGCTGTGTGTGTGTGCGTGTGTGTGTTTAGGGCGTGGTACAGACCTTAGGGACAGACCTCTGAAAGCTGTAGACTCACTCAACAATAACATTAGATAGTGACTCAGCCATTTATAATGCACAGTCACAACCCTCAGAGATTACCTTTTAAACAACAAACATTTTAGTGTATTTATCTCTCTCCCTCTCTCTCTCTCTCTCTCTGTCTCTCTCTCTCCCTCTCTCTCTCTCTCTCTCTCTGTCTCTCTCTCTCCCTCTCTCTCTCTCTCTAAAATAGATTAAATGGAGAGGTGTTGTCTCTGATCTACCCACAATACCCCATAACATCAAAGTGGAATTATAATTTTTACCAAATTAATAAAAAATAAAAAGCTGAAATATCTTGAGTCAATAAGTATTCAACCTCTTTGTTATGGCAAGACTAAATAAGTTCAGGAGTAAAAAATGTGCTTAACAAGTCACATAATAAGTTGCATGGACTCTGTGTGCAATAACAGTGTTTAACATGATTTTTGAATGACTTCCTCATCTCTGTACCCCACACATACAATTATCTGTAAGGTCCCTCAGTCAGGCAGTGAATTTCAAACACAGATTCAACCACAAATACCAGGGAGGTTTTCCAATGCCTCACAAAGAAGGGCACCTATTGGTAGGTGGGTAAAAATTTAAATATTCCTTTTAGCATGTTGAAGTTATTGATTACACTTTTCATGGTGTATCGATACACCCAGTCACTACAAAGATAAAAATAATCCTTCCTAACTCAGAGATGAAGGAAACCGCTCAGGGATTTCACCATGAGGCCAATAGTGACTTTAAAACAGTTACAGAGTTTAATGGTTGTGATAGGAGAAAACTGAGGATGGATCAACAACATTGTAGTTACTCCACAACACTAACCTAAATGACAGAGTGAAAAGAAGGAAACCTGTACAGAATAAACATATTCTAAAACAGGCATCCGGGTTTTCAATAAAGGCACTAAAGTAAAACTGAAAAGCAATTCACTTTGTCCTGATTACAAAGTGTTATGTTTGGGGCAAATCCAATACAACATATTACTGAATACCAGTCTCCATATTTTCAAGCATAGTGGTGTCTGCATCATGTTATGGGTATGCTTGTCATCGTTAAGGACTGGGGAGTTTTTCAGGATAAAAAAGAAACAGAATGGAGCTAGCACAGGTAAAATTCTTAGAGGAAAACCTGATTCAGTCTGTTTTCCATCAGATACTGGGCGATGAATTCACCAGCAGGACAATAAACTAAAACACAATCCCAAATCTACACTGGAGTTGCTTACCAAGAACACAGTGAATGTTCTTGAGTGGCCGAGTTACACTTTTGACATAAATCTACTTGAAAATCTATGGCAAAACCTAAAAATGGATGCCTAGCAATGATCAACAATCAATGTGACAGAGCTTGAAGAATTTTGAAAAGTGCACAATCCAGTTGTGGAAAGCTCTTAGAAACTTACCCAGAAAGACTCACAGCTGTAATCGCTGCCAAAGATGCTTCTACAAAGTATTGACTCAGAGGTGTGAATACGTATATAAATTAGATATCTCTGTCTTTCATTTCCAAAATGTCCAAACACAACAATAATAGAGGAACACAAATCACTTGTATAGACAACCCTGTGTGATCAATACAGAGGTAGTTAGGGTCAAGTTTGTCTGATCAATTTCTCACTAATCATTTCCGATGCACATAACACACACACACACACACACACACACACACACACACACAACACACAGCCCCTCCTCACATCCATATTACAAGCCATGATGATGCTAACTCAATAATGTGCATTCCAATCATGTATTTCAGTAATCATTATTAATCTAATGTTCAGTTAACCAGAGACTTTTAGGGTCAGATTTACTAAGCGTTTGCACTTTTCACGCCTCAAGGGAAAATTAAACATTGCAGACAAGCAGGGTGAAAATAATTTATGAAGGTAAAGTGTAATTAAGATGAAGTCTAGGGCAAATGGAGAGTGTGTTATGCTTTGGTGCCAGTGCTTAGTTAGTGGTAAGTGGTAAGTAAGGGCTTAGCACAGTAAATGTGACTCACAGTATTGTAGCCAGTTGGTCTGTGTGTTGGGATAAGAGGTCCTGGGTTGTTCCCTGGTGTCTGTGTGTTGGGAAAAGAGGTCCTGGGTCGTTCCCTGATGTCTGTGTGTCTGTGTGTTGGGATAAGAGGTCCTGGGTCGTTCCCTGGTGTCTGTGTGTTGGGATAAGAGGTCCTGGGTCGTTCCCTGATGTCTGTGTGTCTGTGTGTTGGGATAAGAGGTCCTGGGTCGTTCCCTGGTGTCTGTGTGTTGGGATAAGAGGTCCTGGGTCGTTCCCTGGTGTCTGTGTGTCTGTGTGTTCGTTCCCTGGTGTCTGTGGTGTCGTGTTGTTGGGATAAGAGGTCCTGGGTCGTTCCCTGGTGTCTGTGTGTTGGGATAAGAGGTCCTGGGTCGTTCCCTGGTGTCTGTGTGTCTGTGTGTTGGGATAAGAGGTCCTGGGTCGTTCCCTGGTGTCTGTGTGTTGGGATAAGAGGTCCTGGGTTGTTCCCTGGTGTCTGTGTGTTGGGATAAGAGGTCCTGGGTCGTTCCCTGGTGTCTGTGTGTCTGTGTGTTGGGATAAGAGGGGCCTGGGTCGTTCCCTGGTGTCTGTGTGTTGGGATAAGAGGTCCTGGGTCGTTCCCTGGTGTCTGTGGGTTGGGATAAGAGGGGCCTGGGTCGTTCCCTGGTGTCTGTGTGTCTGTGTGTTGGGATAAGAGGTCCTGGGTCGTTCCCTGGTGTCTGTGTGTCTGTGTGTTGGGATAAGAGGTCCTGGGTCGTTCCCTGGTGTCTGTGTGTTGGGATAAGAGGTCCTGGGTCATTCCCTGGTGTCTGTGTGTCTGTGTGTTGGGATAAGAGGTCCTGGGTCGTTCCTTGGTGTCTGTGTGTCTGTGTGTCTGTGTGTTGGGATAAGAGGGGCCTGGGTCGTTCCCTGGTGTCTGTGTGTTGGGATAAGAGGTCCTGGGTCGTTCCCTGGTGTCTGTGTGTCTGTGTGTTGGGATAAGAGGAGCCTGGGTCGTTCCCTGGTGTCTGTGTTTGTGCGCTCGCGCGTGTGCATGTGTGTTATGTGTGTGTGTATCTGTGGGAGCATGCATATGTGTGTGTTAGTTACTGTGTTTCTGGATGTATTAAGATGGGGTGTCTGTCTGTCTGTCTGTCTGTCTGTCTGTCTGTCTGTCTGTCTGTCTGTCTGTCTGTCTGTCTGTCTGTCTGTCTGTCTGTCTGTCTGTCTGTCTGTCTGTCTGTCTGTCTGTCTGTCTGTCTGTCTGTCTGTCTGTGCTTGGTAGAGCTGGGCTGGCTGAGTTCTCCTGGCCACTCCAGCTTAAGTGCTTTCATTTGAGAGGCTGAACCGTAGACAGACCCTTATTATGGCAGAGAGAACACAGCCACTAAACCAGGCAGCCAGCCAGCCAATCAGACAGTCAGTCAGCCAGCCGGCAAGCCGGCAAGCCAGCCAGTCAACCAGCCGGCCACTTAACCAGCCAGTCAGTCAGCCAGCCAACCAGCCAGTCAGCCGGCTCAGCCTTTCTCTGCCTCTCTCAGCCAAAAGGCTACATACTAACTGATGTTTCTTGCTGTCTTGTCTCATGCTAGCAGTGTTGTGTTGGTGGTTTGTTGGCTGACTCTAGTCTGGCTGATAACATCTACACTAAGGTTACTTCCCAAATGGCACACTATTCCCTATATAGTATACTAGTTTTGACCAGAACCAGGTCAGGTCAGGGTGTTCAGTCAGTTTAAATAGAACTCTCAGAATGTCCATGCCACAGGAAGCAGGAAGTAAGTGAGTCAGAATAGGAAGTAATGATGTCTATCAGCCTGCCTATCAGAGTGTCTCTAGAGAAATCACAGTGCTTACACTGCAAGGTTGTTAGAGCCACACCAAAGTCTACACACACAGAAGCACTGTTTCTAACAGAGTCCATTTATCAGTTATCAGCTCCAAACTTCAGAGAGACAGAGAGAGCTCCATGATGTAATAGATACTGTAGCCAAGAGGAGATAATAATTACCTCAGATTGCTACAGAACTGCTTCTATACCTTACAGCATCTGGCCTTCACAGAGGTCCGGAGGGTGTGGAGGGACTGTAGATGACTGTTATCAAGCTGGACAGAGTGAACAGACTATAGATGACTGTTATCAAGCTGGACAGAGTGAAGAGACTATAGATGACTGTTATCAAGCTGGACAGAGTGAACAGACTATAGATGACTGTTATCAAGCTGGACAGAGTGAACAGACTATAGATGACTGTTATCAAGCTGGACAGAGTGAACAGACTATAGATGACTGTTATCAAGCTGGACACAGTGAAGAGACTACAGATGACTGTTATCAAGCTGGACAGAGTGAACAGACTATAGATGACTGTTATCAAGCTGGACAGAGTGAAGAGACTATAGATGACTGTTATCAAGCTGGACAGAGTGAAGAGACTATAGATGACTGTTATCAAGCTGGACAGAGTGAAGAGACTATAGATGACTGTTATCAAGCTGGACAGAGTGAACAGACTATAGATGACTGTTATCAAGCTGGACAGAGTGAAGAGACTATAGATGACTGTTATCAAGCTGGACAGAGTGAACAGACTACAGTTGACTGTTATCAAGCTGGACACAGTGAAGAGACTACAGTTGACTGTTATCAAGCTGGACAGAGTGAACAGACTATAGATGACTGTTATCAAGCTGGACAGAGTGAAGAGACTATAGATGACTGTTATCAAGCTGGACAGAGTGAAGAGACTATAGATGACTGTTATCAAGCTGGACAGAGTGAACAGACTATAGATGACTGTTATCAAGCTGTACAGAGTGAACAGACTATAGATGACTGTTATCAAGCTGGACAGAGTGAACAGACTATAGATGACTGTTATCAAGCTGGACAGAGTGAACAGACTATAGATGACTGTTATCAAGCTGGACACAGTGAAGAGACTACAGATGACTGTTATCAAGCTGGACAGAGTGAACAGACTATAGATGACTGTTATCAAGCTGGACAGAGTGAAGAGACTATAGATGACTGTTATCAAGCTGGACAGAGTGAAGAGACTATAGATGACTGTTATCAAGCTGGACAGAGTGAACAGACTATAGATGACTGTTATCAAGCTGGACAGAGTGAAGTGACTATAGATGACTGTTATCAAGCTGGACAGAGTGAACAGACTATAGATGACTGTTATCAAGCTGAACAGAGTGAAGTGACTATAGATGACTGTTATCAAGCTGGACAGTGTGAACAGACTATAGATGACTGTTATCAAGCTGAACAGAGTGAACAGACTATAGATGTTGATTGAAATCATTTTTTTCAACAACAACAAGAAAATTAACTTGTGGGCTGAATTGAACGGGCTCAAAGACCAGATCCGGCCTGCAGACCTTGAGTTGAACACATGTGCCTTAGAATCTTGAAACTAAAAGCTGCACAGAACTGAAAGGCCAATAAAGATATCTACTGATGTTCTTCATAACTCCAGACCGGCTAAGAGAGTTATTTTGGTCTCCCTACCCTTTCTGGTTGCTTCTTCCAGGTTGTGTGTGTGTGTGTGTGTGTGTGTGTGTGTGTGTGTGTGTGTGTGTGTGTGTGTGTGTGTGTGTGTGTGTGTGTGGTGTGTGTGTGTGTGTGTGTGTGCGTGCGTGCGTGCGTGTGTGCGTGCGTGTGTGCGTGTGTGTGTGTACACAGAGAAGTCCATTAGGTTACAGCTGCAGAGAGAGAGAGTGCTGACTGCAGCCACTCCACTAAAAAGCCTCTCCTTTTCCATGGAACACAACCTCCCTGTAACAATCACACTTCCCTGTCACAGGAGAGCCTCCTCAGGAACCATGCCTCTCTCACACAGGAGAGCCTCCTCAGGAACCATGCCTCTCTCACACAGGAGAGCCTCCTCAGGAACCATGCCTCTCTCACACAGGAGAGCCTCCTCAGGAACCATGCCTCTCTCACACAGGAGAGCCTCCTCAGGAACCATGCCTCTCTCACACAGGAGCCTCCTCAGGAACCATGCCTCTCTCACACAGGAGAGCCTCCTCAGGAACCATGCCTCTCTCACACAGGAGCCTCCTCAGGAACCATGCCTCTCTCACACAGGAGAGCCTCCTCAGGGACCATGCCTCTCTCACACAGGAGAACCTCCTCAGGAACCATGCCTCTCTCACACAGGAGAGCCTCCTCAGGAACCATGCCTCTCACAGGACGGGGAATGGATCTTGGCAAAAGTCATGCACTGAGTCTGGATTGATTTAGGTTGATGAGCTGAGCCAAGCTCAGATACTAACCCTCCTCCCCTCTCCTCCCCTCATCTCTCCTCTCCTCTCCCCCCCTTCCTCTCCTCATCTCCCCTTACCTCTCCTCTCCTCCCCTCTCCTCCCCTCATCTCCCCTTACCTCTCCTCTCCTCCCCCCCTCCTCTCCTCATCTCCCCTTACCTCTCCTCTCCTCATCTCCCCTCTCCACTCCTCATCTCCCCTTACCTCTCCTCTCCTCCCCTCCCCTCCCACCCTCATCTCCCCTTACCTCTCCTCTCCTCATCTCCCCTTACCTCTCCTCCCCCCTCCTCTCCTCATCTCTCCTTTCCTCCCCTCTCTCAACTCAAAACATGGAATAAAGGTGAACTAATAGAAACAGTCTAACGGTCTTGGCCCTGTCCAGTCCTACAGACCTCAGAGGGCCCGGTTCACTTCACAGAAAGTTAGGCAAGCACATACACACACTCACACACACACACCAGCCCATAAACACACCAAGCTCTACCTCCTCCTCAGAGCCAAGCCACCTCCCACCAGCATCTCAGAGCCAAGCCACCTCCCACCAGCATCTCAGAGCCAAGCCACCTCCCACCAGCATCTCAGAGCCAAGCCACCTCCCACCAGCATCTCAGAGCTAAACCACCTCCCACCAGCATCTCAGAGCCAAACCACCTCCCACCAGCATCTCAGAGCCAAGCCACCTCCCACCAGCATCTCAGAGCCAAGCCACCTCCCACCAGCATCTCAGAGCCAAGCCACCTCCCACCAGCATCTCAGAGCCAAGCCACCTCCCACCAGCATCTCAGAGCTAAACCATCTCCCACCAGCATCTCAGAGCCAAACCACCTCCCACCAGCATCTCAGAGCCAAGCCACCTCCCACCAGCATCTCAGAGCCAAGCCACCTCCCACCAGCATCTCAGAGCCAAGCCACCTCCCACCAGCATCTCAGAGCCAAGCCACCTCCCACCAGCATCTCAGAGCCAAGCCACCTCCCACCAGCATCTCAGAGCCAAGCCACCTCCCACCAGCATCTCAGAGCCAAACCACCTCCCACCAGCATCTCAGAGCCAAGCCACCTCCCACCAGCATCTCAGAGCCAAGCCACCTCCCACCAGCATCTCAGAGCCAAGCCACCTCCCACCAGCATCTCAGAGCCAAGCCACCTCCCACCAGCATCTCAGAGTCAAGCCACCTCCCACCAGCATCTCAGAGCCAAGCCACCTCCCACCAGCATCTCAGAGCCAAGCCACCTCCCACCAGCATCTCAGAGCCAAGCCACCTCCCACCAGCATCTCAGAGTCAAGCCACCTCCCACCAGCATCTCAGAGCCAAGCCACCTCCCACCAGCATCTCAGAGCCAAGCCACCTCCCACCAGCATCTCAGAGCCAAGCCACCTCCCACCAGCATCTCAGAGTCAAGCCACCTCCCACCAGCATCTCAGAGTCAAGCCACCTCCCACCAGCATCTCAGAGCCAAGCCACCTCCCACCAGCATCTCAGAGCCAAGCCACCTCCCACCAGCATCTCAGAGCCAAGCCACCTCCCACCAGCATCTCAGAGCCCAGTCCAGTAACAACAGCCCAGTCCAGTAACAACAGCCCAGTCCAGTAACAACAGCCCAGTCCAGTAACAACAGCCCAGTCCAGTAACAACAGCCCAGTCCAGTAGCAACAGCCCAGTCCAGTAACAACAGCCCAGTCCAGTAACAACAGCCCAGTCCAGTAACAACAGCCCAGTCCAGTAACAATCCCCTTAAAATGACAATGAACTTGGCTTTGTCCCGACTGAGATCAATACCAGATGCAATCAAATTAAGAGTGAGGACAGCTGATTCAAATGTATTGAGTCTGTCTACTCCGTGTGTCTCTGTCTGTGGCCGCACTGCATCACCTCTGACATCTCTACTACTAAACAGTATGTCATCACCTCTGACATCTCTACTACTAAACAGTATGTCATCACCTCTGACATCTCTACTACTAAACAGTATGTCATCACCTCTGACATCTCTACTACTAAACAGTATGTCATCACCTCTGACATCTCTACTACTAAACAGTATGTCATCACCTCTGACATCTCTACTACTAAACAGTATGTCATCACCTCTGACATCTCTACTACTAAACAGTATGTCATCACCTCTGACATCTCTACTACTAAACAGTATGTCATCACCTCTGACATCTCTACTACTAAACAGTATGTCATCACCTCTGACATCTCTACTACTAAACAGTATGACATCACCTCTGACATCTCTACTACTAAACAGTATGACATCACCTCTGACATCTCTACTACTAAACAGTATGTCATCACCTCTGACATCTCTACTACTAAACAGTATGACATCACCTCTGACATCTCTACTACTAAACAGTATGTCATCACCTCTGACAACTCTACTACTAAACAGTATGACATCACCTCTGACAACTCTACTACTAAACAGTATGACATCACCTCTGACATCTCTACTACTAAACAGTATGTCATCACCTCTGACATCTCTACTACTAAACAGTATGTCATCACCTCTGACATCTCTACTACTAAACAGTATGTCATCACCTCTGACATCTCTACTACTAAACAGTCATGTGGAAAACAGAACAAAAGTCACTAAGGGACTTCTTATTCACTCAGATTCAGTGAGGACATTTAGCCTCCAGAGACCTGTCTAAAGGAGACGACATACCATCTTATTAAAAGGGTTGGGGTTGAGACCTGTCTGAGGGAGAGTAGATACCATCTTATTAAAAGGGTTGGGGTTGAGACCTGTCTGAGGGAGAGTAGATACCATCTTATTAAAAGGGTTGGGGTTGAGACCTGTCTGAGGGAGAGTAGATACCATCTTATTAAAAGGGTCAGGGTTGAGACCTGTCTGAGGGAGAGTAGATACCATCTTATTAAAAGGGTTGGGGTTGAGACCTGTCTGAGGGAGAGTAGATACCATCTTATTAAAAGGGTCGGGGTTGAGACCTGTCTGAGGGAGAGTAGATACCATCTTATTAAAAGGGTTGGGGTTGAGACCTGTCTGAGGGAGAGTAGATACCATCTTATTAAAAGGGTCGGGGTTGAGACCTGTCTGAGGGAGAGTAGATACCATCTTATTAAAAGGGTTGGGTTGAGACCTGTCTGAGGGAGAGTAGATACCATCTTATTAAAAGGGTCAGGGTTGAGACCTGTCTGAGGGAGAGTAGATACCATCTTATTAAAAGGGTCAGGGTTGAGACCTGTCTGAGGGAGAGTAGATACCATCTTATTAAAAGGGTTGGGGTTGAGACCTGTCTGAGGGAGAGTAGATACCATCTTATTAAAAGGGTTGAGGTTGAGACCTGTCTGAGGGAGAGTAGATACCATCTTATTAAAAGGGTCAGGGTTGAGACCTGTCTGAGGGAGAGTAGATACCATCTTATTAAAAGGGTCAGGGTTGAGACCTGTCTGAGGGAGAGTAGATACCATCTTATTAAAAGGGTTGGGGTTGAGACCTGTCTGAGGGAGAGTAGATACCATCTTATTAAAAGGGTCGGGGTTGAGACCTGTCTGAGGGAGAGTAGATACCATCTTATTAAAAGGGTCAGGGTTGAGACCTGTCTGAGGGAGAGTAGATACCATCTTATTAAAAGATTCGGGGTTGAGACCTGTCTGAGGGAGAGTAGATACCATCTTATTAAAAGATTAGGGTTGAGACCTGTCTGAGGGAGAGTAGATACCATCTTATTAAAAGGGTCAGGGTTGAGACCTGTCTGAGGGAGAGTAGATACCATCTTATTAAAAGGGTCGGGGTTGAGACCTGTCTGAGGGAGAGTAGATACCATCTTATTAAAAGGGTCAGGGTTGAGACCTGTCTGAGGGAGAGTAGATACCATCTTATTAAAAGATTCGGGGTTGAGACCTGTCTGAGGGAGAGTAGATACCATCTTATTAAAAGGGTTGGGGTTGAGACCTGTCTGAGGGAGAGTAGATACCATCTTATTAAAAGGGTTGGGGTTGAGACCTGTCTGAGGGAGAGTAGATACCATCTTATTAAAAGGGTCAGGGTTGAGACCTGTCTGAGGGAGAGTAGATACCATCTTATTAAAAGGGTCAGGGTTGAGACCTGTCTGAGGGAGAGTAGATACCATCTTATTAAAAGGGTCGGGGTTGAGACCTGTCTGAGGGAGAGTAGATACCATCTTATTAAAAGGGTTGGGGTTGAGACCTGTCTGAGGGAGAGTAGATACCATCTTATTAAAAGGGTCAGGGTTGAGACCTGTCTGAGGGAGAGTAGATACCATCTTATTAAAAGGGTTGGGGTTGAGACCTGTCTGAGGGAGAGTAGATACCATCTTATAAAAGGGTCAGGGTTGAGACCTGTCTGAGGGAGAGTAGATACCATCTTATTAAAGGGTCAGGGTTGAGACCTGTCTGAGGGAGAGTAGATACCATCTTATTAAAAGGGTCGGGGTTGAGACCTGTCTGAGGGAGAGTAGATACCATCTTATTAAAAGGGTCGGGGTTGAGACCTGTCTGAGAGGGAGAGTAGATACCATCTTATTAAAAGGGTCAGGGTTGAGACCTGTCTGAGGGAGAGTAGATACCATCTTATTAAAAGGGTCGGGGTTGAGACCTGTCTGAGGGAGAGTAGATACCATCTTATTAAAAGGGTCAGGGTTGAGACTTGTCTGAGGGAGGGTAGTAGGGTAGCAGTAGGGTAGCCACATCATGACAAGGAGTGGCATGATGGCACAATCAGGCTGGTACCCAGGCTAGCAGTAGAGCAGACTGAGTAAGTAGTCCATAGAAATCAAGTTATTACTGTCCTATCTCTGTGGCCGTCTGTGATAGCTATGTTTTCCCCTTCCTAAAATCATTTCCCTTCAATTGGTTTCAATTGAAAATGTCGCCAGCTCTCCAAGTCTTTCAACCACAGATGATTCAATAACAGCTTCCCTTTAGAGTGCCTACCAGTTCACTGAGGAGAGAAGTTTGGAAAGGATCTGCGTCATTCAGTCACTGGTTCTAGCCAAGAGACAGAGAGACAGACTGACTCAGACCAACTTCTCTCTCTCTCTGTTTCTCTCTCTCTACCTCTTTCTTTCTCTGTTTCTCTCATTGTTTCTCTCTCTCTCTCTACCTCTTTCTTTCTCTGTTTCTCTCATTGTTTCTCTCTCTACCTCTTTCTTTCTCTGTTTCTCTCATTGTTTCTCTCTCTCCCCATCTCTCCCTTTGACACAGCTCTCTTTCTGCATCATCATGATAATCCACTGCCTCTGCTGCACTTTTGCTACCCACAGGGTTAAAGACACTCACAAATACTGTCTCTCTATCTCTATCTTTTGCCTTTCTCTCTCACTCTCTCTCTCTTGTCATTCTATCTATCTGTCTCTCTGTTTTTTTGAGACACACTCAAAAGAGCAGCACCTGTGTCTAAAAGCTTGTTCCCAGCAACAGAATAAAACAGGAGCCTATCCCCAGGTCCTCTGACTCAGGTTTAACAGGGGGGGGAGAGACTCAGGGGGAAGCCTCCCAAAAGCTGTGTTACCAAGCATGCTACTTTACCAGTACTCTTTCTCCAATTTTGGGAAATTCACCCTGTCTTTACCCTGCTCTGAGTCAGACAACCTGGGGTGGGTGAGTTGGATAATAGTGTAGGACAGCGTTTCCCAGACAGTCCTGGGGACCTCAAGGGGGACACATTTTGGTTTTTGCCCTTGCACAACACATCTGATTTAAATAATGAACTCGTCATCAAGCTTTGATTATTTGAATAAGCAAAACTTATTAGAAAGTTTCTTCAAGTGTAGTCGCAAAAACCATCAAGCGCTATGATGAAACTGGCTCTCATGAGAACCGCCACAGAAAAGGAAGACCCATAGTTACCTCTCTTGCAGAGGATAAGTTCATTAGAGTTACCAGCCTCAGAAATTGCAGCCCAAATAAATGCTTCACAGAGTTCAAGAAAGAAACACATCAACTGTTCAGAGGAGACTGTGTGAATCAGGCTTCATGGTCGAATTGCTGCAAAGAAACCCCTACTAAAGGACACCAATAAGAAGAAGAGACTTGCTTGGGCCAAGAAACATGAGCAATGGACATTAGACCAGCGGAAATCTGACATTTGGTCTGATCAGTCCAAATTTTAGATTTTTAGTTCCAACCACCATGTCTTTGTGAGACACAGAGTAGGTGAACGGATGATCTCGCATGTGTGGTTCTCACCGTGAAGCATGGAGGAGGAGGTGTGATGGTGTGGGGGTGCTTTGCTGGAGACACTGTCAGTGATTTACTGATAATTAAAGGCACACTGCAGTGATACACCATCCCGTCTGGTTTTCACTTAGTGGGACTATCATTTGTTTTTCAACAGGACAATGGCCCAAAACACACCTCCAGGCTGTGTAAGAGCTATTTGACCAAGAAGGAGAGTGATGGAGTGCTGCATCAGATGACCTGGCCTTCATAATCACCCGACCTCAAACCAATTGAGATGGTTTGGGATGAGTTGGACCGCAAAGGGAAGGAAAAGCAGCCAACAAGTGCTCAGCATATGTGGGAACCCCTTCAAGACTGTTGGAAAAACATTTCAGGTGAAGCTGGTTGAGAGAATGTCAAAGTGTGCAAAGCTGTCATCAAAGCAAAGGGTGGCTACTTTGAAGAAATCTAAAATACCTTTTTGGTTACTACTTGATTCCATATGTGTTATTTCATAGTGTTGATGTCTTCACCATTATTATACAATGTAGAAAATAATAAAAATAAAGAAAAACCCTTAAATGAGTAGGTGTGTCCAACCGTTTGACTGGTACTGTACATATATACAGTTGAAGTTGGAAGTTTACATACACCTTAGCCAAATACATTTAAACTCAGTTTTCACAATTCCTGACATTTAATCCTGGTAAAAATGCCCTGTCTTAGGTCAGTTAGGATCACCACTTTACTTTAAGAATGTGAAATGTCAGAATAATAGTAGAGAGAATTATTTATTTCAGCTTTTATTTCTTTCATCACATTCCCAGTGGGTCAGAATTTCACATACACTCAATTAGTATTTGGTAGCATTGCCTTTAAATTGTTTAACTTGGGTCAAACGTTTCTGGTAGCCTTCCACAAGCTTCCCACAATAAGTTGGGTGAATTTTGGCCCATTCCTCCTGACAGAGCTGGTGTAACTGAGTAAGGTTTGTAGGCCTCCTTGCTCACACAGGCTTTTTCAGTTCTGCCCACAAATGCTCTATATGATTGAGGTCAGGGCTTTGTGATGGCCACTCCAATACCTTGACTTTGAGGCTTTAAGCCATTTTGCAACAACTTTGGAAGTATGCTTGGGGTCATTGTCCATTTGGAAGACCCATTTGCGACCAAGCTGTAACTTCCTGACTGATGTCTTGAGATGTTGCTTCAATATATCCACATAATTTTCCTCCCTCATGATGCCATCTATTTTGTGAAGTGCACCAGTCCCTCCTTCAGCAAAGCACCCCCACAACATGATGCTGCCACCCCCGTCCTTCACGGTTGGGATGGTGTTCTTCGGCTTGCAAGCATCCACCTTTTTCCTCCAAACATAACAATGGTCAATATGGCCAAACAGTTCTATTTTTGTTTCATCAGACCAGAGGACATTTCTCCAAAAAGTACGATCCTTGTCCCCATGTGCAGTTGCAAACCGTAGTCTTGCTTTTTTATGGCGGTTTTGGAGCAGTGGCTTCTTCCTTGCTGAGTGGCCTTTCAGGTTATGTCGATATAGGACTCGTTTTACTGTGGATATAGATACTTTTGTACCTGTTTCCTCCAGCATCTTCACAAGGTCCTTTGCTGTTGTTCTGGGATTGATTTGCACTTTTCACACCAAAGTACGTTCATCTCTAGGAGACAGAACGCGTCTCCTTCCTGAGTGGTATGATGGCTGCGTGGTCCCATGGCGTGTTTATACTTGCGTACTATTGTTTGTACAGATGAATGTGGTACCTTCAGGCGTTTGGAAATTGCTCCCAAGGATGAACCAGACTTGTGGAGGTCTACAATTTTTTTTCTGATGTCTTGGCTGATTTCTTTTCATTTTCCCATGATGTCAAGCAAAGAGGCACTGAGTTTGAAGGTAGGCCTTTGAAATACATCCACAGGTACACCTCCAATTGACTCAAATGATGTCAATTAGTCTATCAGAAGCTTCTAAAGCCATGACATTTTCTGGAATTTTCCAAGCTGTTTTTAAAGGCACAGTCAACTTAGTGTATGTAAACTTCTGACCCACTGGAATTATGATACAGTGAATTATAAGTGAAATAATCTGTCTGTAAACAATTGTAAGAAAAAGGACTTGTGTCATGCACAAAGTAGATGTCCTAACTGACTTGCCAAAACTATAGTCTGTTAACAAGAAATTTGTGGAGTGGTTGAAAAACGAGCTTTAATGACTTTAATGACTATTGATTTCTTTGGGGGGGGGGGTGATCTGAGGCAGCCAGTTGCCCATCCCTGCTGTTGATTATGCCGTCCTTCCACCACACTCAGAATAGAGCCTCGGAATCTCAGTTCTCTTTATGGTAGGATACTGTAGGATACTGTAGAATACTGTAGGATACTGATACTAGAATACAGTAGATTAGAACAGCCTTCCTTCCTCCACTCTCTTAAGAGCAGAACCTTGTTAGAGCCTGGCACCTCGGTCATCTTCAATCCTTATGAAACTGGTTCTACTATAATAGAGTGTGAGGCTTCCTTCTACCCTGAAGTGGGAGTCTCTATTCAGACTGACCTTGCTAGGCGGCGGTGAGAAGAAAGGGCTTAAGCTGAACTGAAGTGTATGGCAAAGACACGCTCTCACCGGGCCAGCCTACAGCAAGCCATCTCCTCTGATTGGGTGGAGTCTGGATCTCATGGAGGTGGGGTCTAACACTACCTAGCAGGATGGTAGCAGGTCAGGCTATAACATTTCACATGTGAGTCATTTAGCCGACGCTCTTATCCAGAGTGACTTAGAGTTAGTGGACCCATCGTTAAGATAGCTCGGTGGGACAACCACATATCACAGTGGTAGTCAGTACATGTTTCCTATAGCGCGTGTCCAGTGCATATATAAAACATGAGCTGATTAGAAAGATCAAGGAAGCACGTAGGGCATACGTGTTGCTTTAATGTGTTGCAAAATTGTACCTGACACACACACACACACACACACACACACACACACACACACACACACTAACATAATAAAAACCCACCTTAACTGTAATAAAAGCCCATAAGCGTAGCAGCTTTGTAGAAAAAGCAGAATATAAAAACATAAAAAGGTTCAGCCTAACCTCCATCATCGGTTATAAGCAATTAGGGACCTGAAACTAAAAAAATCTGGCATTTCAGGAGCTTTCTACTTCCTGCTTTAAGTGCACATTTAAGAAATCTTTATGCTAACAACAGATGGCAACTGAAATATCCATTGGTCTATTCTCTCTTAGTTCCCCGCCGTAGAGTTGGCATTGGCTAATAGAGAGTAATGGCTGCCAAAGGATCCATCTGAGAGACATGGAATTCCCTCACCTCTCTCTCACTCTGATATACTGTGATACAGAAAAACGCATACTGAGGCAAAAACACTAAAATAATACGCACACACACACACACCAAGCAGGCGTGTACACACATAAACGCACACACACACACACACACAGAAGCAAACGTGTCACACACACACACACACACACACAGAAGCATATGATGCCCACAAACACACAGGCATGAACGAACGCAGACACACAGAAATAAACGTCACACACACAAACGAAGACGCAGAAACACACATGCACTCTCTCTCACACACACACACACAGAAACAAACACACACACACCCTCTGAGTTGTAATGATGCCTTCAGTAGCTAGAGGGGAACAGCAAGGTGGGGGGCAAGGCCTTTCTCAGCAGGACCACCACATCACCGCTCCAACACAGTGAGAGGGAGAGACAGTGTGTGGGTGGAAGGCTAATGACCAAGTCACCAGTTCTAACACACACAGTCTTGTACAACTAACCTTGTGGGGACACACAATTCAGTCCCATTCAAAATCCTATTTTCCCTAACCCCTAAACCTTAACCCTTACCTGAAAACTAACCCTAGCTCCTAACACTAAACCTAACCCTAATTCTAACTTTCACCCTTAACCCCCTAGAAATAGCGTTTGACTTTGTGGGGACCAACAGAATGTCCCCAGTTGGTCAACTTTTTGTTGGTTTACTATTCTTATGGGGCCTTCTAGTATAGTTAAACTCACACACACACACACACACACACCAGTGGAGGCTGCAGAGGGTAGGATGGCTCAGAATAATGTCTGGAACGGTATGAAACACATGAACCATGATACCATTACATTGACTCAGTTCCAGCCATTAATATGAGCCGTCCTCCCCTCAGCAGCCTCCACTGACTGACACACACTGACACAGACCTCACACACACACACCCCATCATCTCCCACCCCCGCAGAGGGAAGGGACCAGTGTGTGTGTATCACATTAACAGCAGTGTTAGGGTTTACAGCCTGAGGAGTGGGATGCAGAAGGGGACTGAAGCCGCAGGACAATAAGCCATGTGTCAATACAATCAGCGCTTTCCCAGACAGCCTGCTTCATCTGACCAGGATTCACGGCTCAATCCGTCTGCAGCGCCAGACAGACCGGATCAACCAGGACAGGGAAGGAATCCCCCTGGTCTCTATCTCACTGACTGGCTGATCTGGCTGGATACAGAGACACACCACAACTCAGTCTAATCTGGAGATACAGACCTACACAGACCACAGCTCAGTCTAACCTGGAGATACAGTCCTACACAGACCACAGCTCAGTCTAACCTGGAGATACAGACCTACACAGACCACAGCTCAGTCTAACCTGGAGATACAGACCTACACAGACCACAGCTCAGTCTAACCTGGAGATACAGACCTACACAGACCACAGCTCAGTCTAACCTGGAGATACAGACCTACACAGACCACAGCTCAGTCTAACCTGGAGATACAGACCTACACAGACCACAGCTCAGTCTAACCTGGAGATACAGACCTACACAGACCACAGCTCAGTCTAACCTGGAGATACAGACCTACACAGACCACAGCTCAGTCTAACCTGGAGATACAGACCTACACAGACCACAGCTCAGTCTAACCTGGAGATACAGACCTACACAGACCACAGCTCAGTCTAACCTGGAGATACAGACCTACACAGACCACAGCTCAGTCTAACCTGGAGATACAGACCTACACAGACCACAGCTCGAAGGTTAGAGCGTTAGGCTAGTAACCTAAAGGTTGTAGGTTTGAATCCCCGAGCCGACAAGGTGAAGACCTGTCGCTGTGCCCTTGAGCAAGGCACTTAAACACAATTGCTCCAGGTGTGCTGGACAATGAGCCATGGCTGTGGTCCCACTCCCTGCGGGTGTCTCCGAGGGAGTTGGGATGTGCAAGAAAACACTTTTCAATTACACACTTGTAAAAGTGACAGGACAAATATAAGCAACCCCAAAATTATTATTATTATTAGAGACGCAACAATTGAGGGTTTATTTTGATTCCCACATGTTTATTGAGGAGTAAAAAAACAGTCTCCCTGAAGAAGCTCGTTACTACTTTATTACTCTGACATTCCAACACAACATCACGGAGGTGACAGAAAGTTCTAGTGTTCATGTTTTCAACCTTTGAGAATGAGCACAGCCACTGGAACATACACCTTTAAAGACATCTCCTCACAGTTTACCAACCACACATACACCTTTAAAGACATCTCTCCTCACAGTTTACCAACCACACATACACCTTTAAAGACATCTCTCCTCACAGTTTACCAACCACACATACACCTTTAAAGACATCTCCTCACAGTTTACCAACCACACATACACCTTTAAAGACATCTCCTCACAGTTTACCAACCACACATACACCTTTAAAGACATCTCTCCTCACAGTTTACCAACCACACATACACCTTTAAAGACATCTCTCCTCACAGTTACCCACCACACATACACCTTTAAAGACATCTCTCCTCACAGTTTACCAACCACACATACACCTTTAAAGACATCTCTCCTCACAGTTTACCACCACACATACACCTTTAAAGACATCTCCTCACAGTTTACCAACCACACATACACCTTTAAAGACATCTCCTCACAGTTTACCAACCACACATACACCTTTAAAGACATCTCTCCTCACAGTTTACCAACCACACATACACCTTTAAAGACATCTCTCCTCACAGTTTACCAACCACACATACACCTTTAAAGACATCTCCTCACAGTTTACCAACCACACATACACCTTTAAAGACATCTCCTCACAGTTTACCAACCACACATACACCTTTAAAGACATCTCCTCACAGTTTACCAACCACACATACACCTTTAAAGACATCTCTCCTCACAGTTTACCAACCACACATACACCTTTAAAGACATCTCTCCTCACAGCTTACCAACCACACATACACCTTTAAAGACATCTCTCCTCACAGTTACCAACCACACATACACCTTTAAAGACATCTCTCCTCACAGTTTACCAACCACACATACACCTTTAAAGACATCTCTCCTCACAGTTTACCAACCACACATACACCTTTAAAGACATCTCTCCTCACAGTTTACCAACCACATGGAGTTAAGTCACTGAAACCTAATGAGTTCTCTGGCTAGTAGTGTACCTCAACACACCTCAACGTCATTTGAACCCACGGACACATGACAACCTCATGTAATTACATGCAGTCAACTCCAGGGAAGTGCACTTTGGATAAGTGCAAACTCTGTTCAAATGCACTACACATAATGGACTGAATAGAATTATACAGCACTTCAGCAGCACTGTTGAAACACACTATCTACTCCTCTCTCTCACACACACACACACACACACACACACACACACACACACTCACACACACTCACACACACTCACACACACTCACTCACACACACACACACACACACACACATCTTCAAATGATAGTTCAACCACGCACCTGCAAAAACATCTAGCCTAACCAGTTCAACGGAGACCGTCCTCGCAATCCTGTGCCTATCCGTTACTGTCCCGTGATGAGCATCAGAGTGGTTATCCTACCTGACAACTGAAAGGTCATAACATGAAGAAATAAAATGGAGGGGTTAGCTCCGGGAGGTCCCGAGGAGCCCGCCACCCGTGACAAGTAGCCCGCTCCAGCCGTTATCTGCGGTGGCACGTTTGTTCCTCTCCGTGGTTGAGCGCGGGCAGGGCAGTAAAGGTAGTAGGGCTACATCCCAAACGGCACCCTATTCCCTAAATAGTGCACTACTTTTGACCAGCGCTGATAGGGCTCTGGTTAAAAGTAGTGCACGAAATAGGGAAGGATTATATCCGCCCTCGTACAAAGTGGATAACAAGGTGACTGGGGCTGATCCGACCCGGTAAACCAATCCAGCAGCACATGGATCTCAGGGGACTTGTAATATTATTCCTAGACTGCTAGTCTCTACATTACTACCACAGCTAGCTAGACAACATACTTTGGGCCGAAGCTCAACTAAATGATAACACCAGGTGTAAAACCTCAGTGACTTGTGGGCAACATATTGGCTTCTCCTTGAAATTCATTGGTAAATTATTATTTGATGATGGAAACAAATTACAATAGCTTTGGCATGGAATGAATAGCCTAAATAGGCCATGAAAACATATTATAGGGAATGTTAAACCGGACCTCTCTCTTCCTTCTCTTCGCCGTGTATCATTCTATCCAATTAGGCTACTGGAGATTTATCTTACAAGGCTGCTGCTCGTTGTCATGCACTAAAAAGGCAATAGAAAAAGAATTTGCGTGCTGAGCGCGACACAGTGTGCACACTAAACGACACGGCACAGCTGGGGCTCCGCTGCGTAATCCACCACAAATCTGTGTTACAATTACTGTCAGTCCAGCCGCGGGCACCGACCGACGGGGGGAACTTTGTTTACTGCCCCTGTGTTGGCATTGGCTCAGTACCAAAGATGCCACAGCTGACCAAGGTAAAATTAGTTTTATACTGGATATTTGGTGGATATTCGGATTTCTCTCGTCAATAGTTATTTACCCAAGCAGGCCATGACTATGAACAATATATATTCTGGATCAGGGGTGGATGGAGAACAATCCAAGCCTTTTTTGCAGATTAGTTTTTTTGAACAGTAAACAAATGTGTGGATTGTTCTCCATCCATCCCTGATTCAGAATATACCATTTTAATAGGCATGCGTCATGCATCATTGAACGCTTGGTTCAATAGCTATTGAGTAGAGAAAACCGAATATCCACCCAATATCCAATATAAAACTAATTTGACCTCGGTCCACAACCGGACTGGCTGCGGCGGAGGAAGCCCTGGAGCCAACCCCGGCGCGGGCCTCGGGCGCGTCTCTCCGCTATGGGGGTAGCTGATAAACGCGCTGCCTGATCTTTCTGGCTGTCACCCTGCACTAGTATATTATCTGGACACGTTCTTTTCTCATCTGCGACTATATTTATAGGGGAGCTGATTGGTCAAACGCCATAACTAGAGCACATTGCTCCTTTCTGAACATGTTGGACTATCCGCTCGGCTATACGTCGCAGTTTAGTCGGCTTGTGAAGGTATCGCCCAGGATAGATATCCCCCGTTGCTACGGCTGCTCACGAGTTGTCTCCCCGCTCTCTAGATCTAAAGACTAATCACAGACATGTCAAGTGGACTCGACCGTTATTTAACGTTGAAAGACTTATCATAACGCACCACCACAGCCGCAAAGTAAGGCACTTCAAATGAATAACAAAGCGTTATTCCTTATGATACCCGCTTATATTAGGATACACTTAACCGAGCTCCTTTAAATCTTACCTGAAATTGTTCCATGCTAACCAAATGTCGTTTAGTTAATCAACATCAGACCCCGGATATCCAAAGCTTGCTCTGTTCACGTTCATCTGTCATTCCCGGGCCGTGGTAATGTTTCTATAAGCCGTTGTGTTAGCAGACTCTTGGCCAGGTTACAGCGGCTCACACCGAGGCAGCGCGGTGCCAAATATCTCGTCTTCCCAGGAGCACGAGCATAACCTACTCCCGCTGAATCCGCGTGGCTCCGTCTGGTGAGCGCGCCGCGTCGGTACAGGACCTCTCTCCAGTGTGACAGCTGACAGAATATTCCCTCTCTCCTCATGGGCATTTCCCACACTATCAGACACTCTGCCTTTATCCGTTCTCCAAATTATAGACATTGAAGGGCATTTAAAAGCTGAGATATGGTGAAACCATATTTATATATTATTTTGAGAGTGCGGGTGTAATGTCACTTATATCAGGTGTGTGTGTGTGTGTGTGTGTGTGTGTGTGTGTGTGTGTGTGTGTGTGTGTGTGTGTGTGTGTGTGTGTGTGTGTGTGTGTGTGTGTGTGTGTGTTCAGGAATTATATGACATTCCTTTGCTGAAGTGATGATAATTGAAAAGGACCCAACCCTTGTTATCCACAGGACAGGTGTAGGTGTGTAAAATCCCTACGTTTCCATTGGCTGCTCCATGACCAGACAGACCATCTCTCCTGTTACTATTGGCTGATCTTAAACTGAGAGGCCATATGTGTGTTTATTTACTGTCCCTGTTCCAGAACTGTGTGACGTAACACCTCCAACCTATCTCCTATCCTATTGGTTAAACCATGCCCGGAACGCTGTATTCTGGGTTTCCATTGGCTGATGGCCGGTATAAAGGCCGCCTCCTGTGTGTTTCTTGACGTGGGTGACAAACAGGGTGATAGTGTGAACAGCTGGCAGAAATCAGACCAATCTGATGGCTCATTTGGCTTGTGTGTGTGTGTGTGTGTGTGTGTGTGTGTGTGTGTGTGTGTGTGTGTGTGTGTGTGTGTGTGTGTGTGTGTGTGTGTGTGTGTGTGTGTGTGTGTGTGTGTGTGTGTGTGTGTGTGTGCGTGTGAGACATTTGGCTGTGGGTTCTGCCAACATGAAGGGACACATTTACACAATAAACAGTAAGGAGGACACATTATCTAAACACAGGGATGCATTGACAGGGCAATATGTGCACACACACACACACACACACACACACACACACACACACACACACACACACACACACACACACACACAGGGAGTGGAACATCACCCCCCACCACAGATAATAACCACATGGTCAAGGAACCCTCATCTAATCTCCATGCCCAGTGACTGTATCCATCTCCACAGCAGGAAGACTGAAAGCATCCCTTAAATGGGTTCAGTGGAGTAGACACTCATCCCTGGCCAACCAGCGTTGACAGAACATACAGCCACCGGAGACCACACTGCTGTGTTCACAGTCAACACATCAGTCCCCATACACTAGAGACCACACTGCTGTGTTCACAGTCAACACATCAGTCCCCATACACCGGAGACCACACTGCTGTGTTCACAGTCAACACATCAGTCCCCATACACCAGAGACCACACTGCTGTGTTCACAGTCAACACATCAGTCCCCATACACCGGAGACCACACTGCTGTGTTCACAGTCAACACATCAGTCCCCATACACCGGAGACCACACTGCTGTGTTCACAGTCAACACATCAGTCCCCATACACCGGAGACCACACTGCTGTGTTCACAGTCAACACATCAGTCCCCATACACCGGAGACCACACTGCTGTGTACACAGTCAACACATCAGTCCCCATACACCGGAGACCACACTGCTGTGTTCACAGTCAACACATCAGTCCCCATACACCGGAGACCACACTGCTGTGTTCACAGTCAACACATCAGTCCCCATACACCGGAGACCACACTGCTGTGTTCACAGTCAACACATCAGTCCCCATACACCGGAGACCACACTGCTGTGTTCACAGTCAACACATCAGTCCCCATACACCGGAGACCACACTGCTGTGTTCACAGTCAACACATCAGTCCCCATACACCGGAGACCACACTGCTGTGTTCACAGTCAACACATCAGTCCCCATACACCAGAGACCATACTGCTGTGTTCACAGTCAACACATCAGTCCCCATACACCAGAGACCACACTGCTGTGTACAGTCAACACATCAGTCCCCATACACCGGAGACCACACTGCTGTGTTCACAGTCAACACATCAGTCCCCATACACCAGAGACCACACTGCTGTGTTCACAGTCAACACATCAGTCCCCATACACCGGAGACCACACTGCTGTGTTCACAGTCAACACATCAGTCCCCATACACCGGAGACCACACTGCTGTGTACACAGTCAACACATCAGTCCCCATACACCGGAGACCACACTGCTGTGTTCACAGTCAACACATCAGTCCCCATACACCGGAGACCACACTGCTGTGTTCACAGTCAACACATCAGTCCCCATACACCGGAGACCACACTGCTGTGTTCACAGTCAACACATCAGTCCCCATACACCGGAGACCACACTGCTGTGTTCACAGTCAACACATCAGTCCCCATACACCGGAGACCACACTGCTGTGTTCACAGTCAACACATCAGTCCCCATACACCGGAGACCACACTGCTGTGTTCACAGTCAACACATCAGTCCCCATACACCAGAGACCATACTGCTGTGTTCACAGTCAACACATCAGTCCCCATACACCAGAGACCACACTGCTGTGTACAGTCAACACATCAGTCCCCATACACCGGAGACCACACTGCTGTGTTCACAGTCAACACATCAGTCCCCATACACCAGAGACCACACTGCTGTGTTCACAGTCAACACATCAGTCCCATACACCGGAGACCACACTGCTGTGTTCACAGTCAACACATCAGTCCCCATACACCGGAGACCACACTGCTGTGTTCACAGTCAACACATCAGTCCCCATACACCGGAGACCACACTGCTGTGTTCACAGTCAACACATCAGTCCCCATACACCGGAGACCACACTGCTGTGTACACAGTCAACACATCAGTCCCCATACACCGGAGACCACACTGCTGTGTTCACAGTCAACACATCAGTCCCCATACACCGGAGACCACACTGCTGTGTTCACAGTCAACACATCAGTCCCCATACACCGGAGACCACACTGCTGTGTTCACAGTCAACACATCAGTCCCCATACACCGGAGACCACACTGCTGTGTTCACAGTCAACACATCAGTCCCCATACATACATACATTAAACCAGGGGTGGGCAACTCCAGTCCTCGGGGGCCTGATTGGTGCCACAGTTTTGTCCCAGAACAATAACATGGAATAAGACCCACTGGACACACTATGGGACTTTAAGAGAACAATAACATGGAATAAGACTCACTGGACACACTATGGGACTTTAAGAGAACAATAACATGGAAACATTCTTAGATGATTTGGCCCCGTCCAGAAACAACCCCTAACACATACACCCTAGATAGTTCACAATTTTTCCCACTTTGTATATTTGAAAGGAGTTCATGTAATTATTTTAATCTACAGGAAGTCCCTACTAGGCTAGGGGATAAGGGAACTGCCTGGGGTTTTCTGTCAACAAGAGCTCATTGTTTCCTGTCAAAATTCAACGTATTATGGATAAACGTCTGTTGTTACGCATTAATTCCACGTGGTTACAGGGTTGATTCTGTATGGTACAGGGTTGAAACAGAAACAACTCAGAGGGTTAAGTTTAGGTATTCATTGTGAGTGGTTAAGTTTAGGTATTTGTTGTGAGTGGTTAAGTTTAGGTATTCGTTGTGAGTGGTTAAGTTTAGGTATTCATTGTGAGTGGTTAAGTTTAGGTATTCATTGTGAGTGGTTAAGTTTAGGTATTCATTGTGAGTGGTTAAGTTTAGGTATTCGTTGTGAGTGGTTAAGTTTAGGTATTCGTTGTGAGTGGTTAAGTTTAGGTATTCGTTGTGAGTGGTTAAGTTTAGGTATTCATTGTGAGTGGTTAAGTTTAGGTATTCATTGTGAGTGGTTAAGTTTAGGTATTCGTTGTGAGTGGTTAAGGTGGCTCAGTGGTCTAATGAGGGGGTCATCTGGCTCTGAGCATCACGAGTTCGCTCCCAGTGCTGGGTAACCGTTTGACATTTCTTTTGGGAGTTGAGCACAGAGGAAGGCATATATCGACGTTCTCAGGAGCTTTTCAAACGTCCGAAACCGCCGTCTATGTCTAGTGATCAGTTTGTTTCTGTAGGTGCCCTTCCTCTCCCCTGAAAGAAGCATTGTGGAGAAGCATTTAAGGTTGGCTAGACGTTATATACACCGTCTCCACTTGGATGATGGCAAAGCTTCTATTCTCTGGTCATTAAAATAATACCATCATTTATTACATTTCTCCATCTTCTCTTAATTAAAATTCATTTATCACAGAGTGAGAATTCAGAACGGAGCCTTTAAAGAGACTGCTCTCTTGGCCATATCTATCAGAGGGTGTGTGTATGTGTGTGTGTGCAGTGATAAATCATATTTAACAATCTACATTTGATAAAGCTGACCATCTGACTCCAGTTAATATTATAGTAAAACCAGGTGCAATCAAGAATTGTGAGTTTGGCAGGACTA
>NW_021823073.1:2479388-2480927 GCF_901001165.1 Salmo trutta | reverse complement strand
GAGCCACTGGCCAATCCTTTAGCGTGCTTAAGACATAATCTTAACAGAACACTCAATCACCTACGTGTAATCTGCAGATTTACAGGGGTAGCCCTCTCCTGATGTAAGGCCTGGAAACCAGATTAGCAGCATCACACCATACTGTTAGCCTAGGTTGAGGCATGTCCTAACAAGGTAACAATGCAGGGTCGTGTTCATTAGGCACCAAATGGAAGAAATCTTAACTGAAACAGGTTGGGACTACCTGGACTTGTCCAATAAGAAACGCTCATTTCAGTTTTCTGTTGCAGAATGTTTTAAAAGGCTTTAGAAGAACGGCCTGTTTGGTCTTGGCCTTGATGTCTGTGCTCTACATTTCACCTCGTCCTCCAACTGATTGAATAAACCAATCAGATTGTGCTTTAGTTCGTTTCCATACGCTTCTTTGGACTTACATGGCCTTTGTCCCAAACGGCACCCTATTCCCCATAGGGCTCTGGTCAAAAGTAGTGCACTATATAGGGAATAGGGTGCCGTTTGGGACTGTGAGGAAGGACAAGCAAACGACATTAGCCTTCAAGCGTTGGGAGAGAATTTTAGAATTAGACCAAAACTAAAATAGATTGCTTATCTTGTGAAACGCTCTCATCCTAACTAACTTCCCATCACCCATTTTTAGGTTGAGGTTTCTGCCTATCAGCTAGTTCATTAGTGACTGAAGAAGAGAAGAAGAAAGAAAGATAATTATGATTTTTTTTGTATCTATCTGAGGATGAGGAGGAAGCTAGCAATGTTTCTCAGGGAGGTCCATGAGCTGGTCATGCTGTTCTAAATGTATTTACAGTCAGGAGAAGAAAGAAGAAAGAGCCTCCTCTCCCATTGAGAGCTTTAGCTTACTGACACACCAGACACCCTACGGGGGAGGAGGAGGGGAGGGGGGGTGGTGGAGAGGGGTAAGAGTGTGGTATCTGGGAAGCTATGCCATTAGCACTTGTCCTGACCAACCCTTTACTTTATTACAGTTATGCCCAATATCATAGCTCGATGGAAGGGCAGATGGGCCCAATCCTCTCCTTGAGTAGACCTTTCCCCAGATGTTCCCACTTCTATGATCTATTCCAGTAGTAATGCTGGTTAATTGGTCAATTCAGTAGCCAACTAATCACCAAGCCCTTGATCCATTGAATCAGGTGTGCTAGTTGTAGAATACATTTAACAAGTGAAGCAGCTGGAGGTAACCTACCCTAGGAACCAAGTAGGACAGGAAACTCTAATGTCTGACATCCTACTGAACATCTTCCTTCCTGGCCTGCCTAGATTCATCATCATCATCATCATCATCATCAACAACAACAACAGATGGTGACAGTGATAAACACAACCAAAACAACCTCTATCAGTTTCAGGATCACGAGTCTCTGATCCATGAAAACATAAGGCTGAGCTTTACATGACAGGATTCATTCAGTAAATCACATGTCATCTGCAGGGACATGTCCTCTACAAAAGTCATCTACAGGGTATCAAACACTATGAGAGAGAGAGAGAGAGAGACAAGAG
>NW_021823073.1:2449388-2474388 GCF_901001165.1 Salmo trutta | reverse complement strand
CGGTTAGCATCATTTGAATGAACATTCTACATTACCATGGAAATGATTGTATCACAATACCAGACATCCACTGCAAGTGTAGCCATGATTATTTAGTATTTTTATTGGGATCCCCATGATCTGTTTCTGAAGCAGAAGCTGCTCTTCCTGGGGTCCACACAAAACACAAAACATGATATAATACAGAACATCAATAGACAAGAACAGCTCAAGGACAGAACTACACAAATGAAGGAGTTTACCAGTCAAATTGCCAGGGTTACAGGTTCCAAGCCCATTCTATTCATCTGTTTCTATTCAAACACCACTACCGATAGCTTCATTCAGGTCCTCTAACATCCCACACACACCACGTGAAGGTAATCCGTTTGTTGGATCGGTTAGTCGCTTTCCTTCTAGGGTCGCTAGTCCAGTTAGTTAGGGTTAGGGTTATTAGTTAGGTCAGTCTCTGCTACACGGTAAGGTGCTTAGGGAGCAGATCTGTCTGATAAAGGTTACTTAAGTACCCTGATCCCTCCAACACTGCTGACAGTGAGCCCTGGTCCCTCCAACACTGCTGACAGTGAGCCCTGGTCCCTCCAACACTGCTGACAGTGAGCCCTGCTCCCTCCAACACTGCTGACAGTGAGCCCTGATCCCTCCAACACCGCTGACAGTGAGCCCTGATCCCTCCAACACCGCTGACAGTGAGCCCTGGTCCCTCCAACACTGCTGACAGTGAGCCCTGATACCTCCAACACTGCTGACAGTGAGCCCTGGTCCCTCCAACACTGCTGACAGTGAGCCCTGGTCCCTCCAACACTGCTGACAGTGAGCCCTGATACCTCCAACACTGCTGACAGTGAGCCCTGATACCTCCAACACTGCTGACAGTGAGAACGGGGGTCATGTTAGCAGTAACTGCATAAAGTTACTGTGAAACCAAGGTAAATAAAAGTCATTTTTCTCAGTTCCACGCTATGAGCAGTTACTGTCTTTTTGCTTGGTAGGGCAGTATACTGTAGGTAATACTGGACTACTGTAGGAGATTCACTATACTGTAGGTAATACTGGACTACTGTAGGAGGTTCACTATACTGTAGGAGATTCACTATACTGTAGGTAATACTGGACTACTGTAGGAGATTCACTATACTGTAGGTAATACTGGACTACTGTAGGAGATTCACTATACTGTAGGTAATACTGGACTACTGTAGGAGGTTCACTATACTGTAGGAGGTTCACTATACTGTAGGTAATACTGGACTACTGTAGGAGATTCACTATACTGTAGGTAATACTGGACTACTGTAGGAGATTCACTATACTGTAGGTAATACTGAACTACTGTAGGAGGTTCACTATACTGTAGGTAATACTGGACTACTGTAGGAGATTCACTATACTGTAGATAATACTGGACTACTGTAGGAGATTCACTAGACTGTAGGTAATACTGGACTACTGTAGGAGGTTCACTATACTGTAGGTAATACTGGACTACTGTAGGAGATTCACTATACCGTAGGTAATACTGGACTACTGTAGGATATTCACTATACAGTAGGTAATACTGGACTACTGTAGGAGATGCACTATACTGTAGGTAATACTGGACTACTGTAGGAGGTTCACTATACTGTAGGTAATACTGGACTACTGTAGGATATTCACTATACAGTAGGTAATACTGGACTACTGTAGGAGGTTCACTATACTGTAGGTAATACTGGACTACTGTAGGAGATTCACTATACTGTAGGTAATACTGGACTACTGTAGGAGATTCACTAGACTGTAGGTAATACTGGACTACTGTAGGAGGTTCACTATACCGTAGGTAATACTGGACTACTGTAGGATATTCACTATACAGTAGGTAATACTGGACTACTGTAGGAGATGCACTATACTGTAGGTAATACTGGACTACTGTAGGAGGTTCACTATACTGTAGGTAATACTGGACTACTGTAGGATATTCACTATACAGTAGGTAATACTGGACTACTGTAGGAGATTCACTATACTGTAGGTAATACTGGACTACTGTAGGAGGTTCACTATACTGTAGGTAATACTGGACTACTGTAGGAGATTCACTATACTGTAGGTAATACTGGACTACTGTAGGAGATGCACTATACTGTAGGTAATACTGGACTACTGTAGGAGGTTCACTATACTGTAGGTAATACTGGATATACTGTAGGATATTCACTATACAGTAGGTAATACTGGACTACTGTAGGAGATTCACTATACTGTAGGTAATACTGGACTACTGTAGGATATTCACTATACTGTAGGTAATACTGGACTACTGTAGGAGGTTCACTATACTGTAGGTAATACTGGACTACTGTAGGATATTCACTATACAGTAGGTAATACTGGACTACTGTAGGAGATTCACTATACTGTAGGTAATACTGGACTACTGTAGGATATTCACTATACAGTAGGTAATACTGGACTACTGTAGGAGATTCACTATACTGTAGGTAATACTGAACTACTGTAGGAGATTCACTATACTGTAGGAGATTCACTATACTGTAGGTAATACTGGACTACTGTAGGAGGTTCACTATACTGTAGGAGATTCACTATACTGTAGATAATACTGGACTACTGTAGGAGATTCACTATACTGTAGGTAATACTGAACTACTGTAGGAGATTCACTATACTGTAGGTAATACTGAACTACTGTAGGAGGTTCACTATACTGTAGGTAATACTGGACTACTGTAGGAGATTCACTATACTGTAGATAATACTGGACTACTGTAGGAGATTCACTAGACTGTAGGTAATACTGGACTACTGTAGGAGGTTCACTATACTGTAGGTAATACTGGACTACTGTAGGATATTCACTATACAGTAGGTAATACTGGACTACTGTAGGATATTCACTATACAGTAGGTAATACTGGACTACTGTAGGAGATTCACTAGACTGTAGGTAATACTGGACTACTGTAGGAGGTTCACTATACTGTAGGTAATACTGGACTACTGTAGGAGATTCACTATACCGTAGGTAATACTGGACTACTGTAGGATATTCACTATACAGTAGGTAATACTGGACTACTGTAGGAGATGCACTATACTGTAGGTAATACTGGACTACTGTAGGAGGTTCACTATACTGTAGGTAATACTGGACTACTGTAGGATATTCACTATACAGTAGGTAATACTGGACTACTGTAGGAGGTTCACTATACTGTAGGTAATACTGGACTACTGTAGGAGATTCACTATACTGTAGGTAATACTGGACTACTGTAGGAGATTCACTAGACTGTAGGTAATACTGGACTACTGTAGGAGGTTCACTATACCGTAGGTAATACTGGACTACTGTAGGATATTCACTATACAGTAGGTAATACTGGACTACTGTAGGAGATGCACTATACTGTAGGTAATACTGGACTACTGTAGGAGGTTCACTATACTGTAGGTAATACTGGACTACTGTAGGATATTCACTATACAGTAGGTAATACTGGACTACTGTAGGAGATTCACTATACTGTAGGTAATACTGGACTACTGTAGGAGGTTCACTATACTGTAGGTAATACTGGACTACTGTAGGAGATTCACTATACTGTAGGTAATACTGGACTACTGTAGGAGATGCACTATACTGTAGGTAATACTGGACTACTGTAGGAGGTTCACTATACTGTAGGTAATACTGGATATACTGTAGGATATTCACTATACAGTAGGTAATACTGGACTACTGTAGGAGATTCACTATACTGTAGGTAATACTGGACTACTGTAGGATATTCACTATACTGTAGGTAATACTGGACTACTGTAGGAGGTTCACTATACTGTAGGTAATACTGGACTACTGTAGGATATTCACTATACAGTAGGTAATACTGGACTACTGTAGGAGATTCACTATACTGTAGGTAATACTGGACTACTGTAGGATATTCACTATACAGTAGGTAATACTGGACTACTGTAGGAGATTCACTATACTGTAGGTAATACTGAACTACTGTAGGAGATTCACTATACTGTAGGAGATTCACTATACTGTAGGTAATACTGGACTACTGTAGGAGGTTCACTATACTGTAGGAGATTCACTATACTGTAGATAATACTGGACTACTGTAGGAGGTTCACTATACTGTAGGTAATACTGGACTACTGTAGGAGGTTCACTATACTGTAGGTAATACTGGACTACTGTAGGAGATTCACTATACTGTAGGTAATACTGGACTACTGTAGGAGATTCACTATACTGTAGGAGATTCACTATACTGTAGATAATACTGGACTACTGTAGGAGGTTCACTATACTGTAGGTAATACTGGACTACTGTAGGAGGTTCACTATACTGTAGGTAATACTGGACTACTGTAGGAGATTCACTATACTGTAGGTAATACTGGACTACTGTAGGAGATTCACTATACTGTAGGAGATTCACTATACTGTAGGTAATACTGGACTACTGTAGGATATTCACTATACAGTAGGTAATACTGGACTACTGTAGGAGATTCACTATACTGTAGGTAATACTGGACTACTGTAGGATATTCACTATACTGTAGGTAATACTGGACTACTGTAGGAGGTTCACTATACTGTAGGTAATACTGGACTACTGTAGGATATTCACTATACAGTAGGTAATACTGGACTACTGTAGGAGATTCACTATACTGTAGGTAATACTGGACTACTGTAGGATATTCACTATACAGTAGGTAATACTGGACTACTGTAGGAGATTCACTATACTGTAGGTAATACTGAACTACTGTAGGAGATTCACTATACTGTAGGAGATTCACTATACTGTAGGTAATACTGGACTACTGTAGGAGGTTCACTATACTGTAGGAGATTCACTATACTGTAGATAATACTGGACTACTGTAGGAGGTTCACTATACTGTAGGTAATACTGGACTACTGTAGGAGGTTCACTATACTGTAGGTAATACTGGACTACTGTAGGAGATTCACTATACTGTAGGTAATACTGGACTACTGTAGGAGATTCACTATACTGTAGGAGATTCACTATACTGTAGATAATACTGGACTACTGTAGGAGGTTCACTATACTGTAGGTAATACTGGACTACTGTAGGAGGTTCACTATACTGTAGGTAATACTGGACTACTGTAGGAGATTCACTATACTGTAGGTAATACTGGACTACTGTAGGAGATTCACTATACTGTAGGAGATTCACTATACTGTAGGTAATACTGGACTACTGTAGGATATTCACTATACAGTAGGTAATACTGGACTACTGTAGGAGATTCACTATACTGTAGGAGATTCACTATACTGTAGGTAATACTGGACTACTGTAGGATATTCACTATACTGTAGGAGATTCACTATACTGTAGGTAATACTGGACTACTGTAGGAGATTCACTATACTGTAGGTAATACTGGACTACTGTAGGAGATTCACTATACTGTAGGTAATACTGAACTACTGTAGGAGATTCACTATACTGTAGGATATTCACTATACTGTAGGTAATACTGGACTACTGTAGGAGGTTCACTATACTGTAGGTAATACTGGACTACTGTAGGAGATTCATTATACTGTAGGTAATACTGGACTACTGTAGGAGATTCACTATACTGTAGGTAATACTGGACTACTGTAGGAGGTTCACTATACTGTAGGTAATACTGGACTACTGTAGGAGATTCACTATACTGTAGGTAATACTGGACTACTGTAGGATATTCACTATACTGTAGGTAATACTGGACTACTGTAGGAGGTTCACTATACTGTAGGTAATACTGGACTACTGTAGGAGATTCACTATACTGTAGGTAATACTGGACTACTGTAGGAGATTCACTATACTGTAGGAGATTCACTATACTGTAGGTAATACTGGACTACTGTAGGATATTCACTATACTGTAGGTAATACTGGACTACTGTAGGAGGTTCACTATACTGTAGGTAATACTGGACTACTGTAGGAGATTCACTATACTGTAGGTAATACTGGACTACTGTAGGAGATTCACTATACTGTAGGAGATTCACTATACTGTAGGTAATACTGGACTACTGTAGGAGATTCACTATACTGTAGGTAATACTGGACTACTGTAGGAGATTCACTATACTGTAGGTAATACTGGACTACTGTAGGAGGTTCACTATACTGTAGGTAATACTGGACTACTGTAGGATATTCACTATACTGTAGGTAATACTGGACTACTGTAGGATATTCACTATACAGTAGGTAATACTGGACTACTGTAGGAGGTTCACTATACTGTAGGTAATACTGGACTACTGTAGGAGATTCACTATACTGTAGGTAATACTAGACTACTGTAGGAGATTCACTATACTGTAGGAGGTTCACTATACTGGGGCGGCAGGGTAGCCTAGTGGTTAGAGTGTTGGACTAGTAACCAAAAGGTTGCAAGATTGAATCCCTGAGCTGACAAGGTAAAAATCTGTTGTTCTGCCCCTGAACAAGGCAGTTAACCCACTGTTCCTAGGCCGTCATTGAAAATAAGAATTTGGTCTTAACTGACTTGCCTAGTTAAACAAAGGTAAAATACTATAGGTCAAACTGGACTACTTCAGGAGGTTCACTATAGATACAGATGAAGGATCTTAAATTGATTGCTCTTTTGTTGCTGAGAATTTTCCTGCACAGCAGGATATGCAAACTGTATTCTAGGTTTAAAAAGCCTTGTAAAGTTTGTAATTTCCAGTTTGAAGAGTCAGACTTGATTTTCCCTAATGAAAAATGTATCAACCCCTACAAAAATTGTCCATTAATATATCCATAATAATTCATATTCCCTGTTGCTGCAGGATTATTTTCCTGCAGTAGCAAATTGGCTCAAATTAAGATCCTACATCTGTACAGTTTGGCCAAAAGGTAGGCACATTTTTGTATTTTAATTGTTTTATTAATTTTACTTCATTTAAACATTGTTACCATTGAGACCAGGTTATCTTTCTCAAGGGAGCACTGCTCATACAATTCATAGACAAAATCTAATCAAAATCACCAAAAACGAACTAAAATACAGCACAACAAACAATCAGGAAAAACAGCCATTCCTCAGCAAGTAGTTCCCCAATCAATATTTTAAATTGCACAAGTGGCATCAGAGCATCCAATTACAGTGTATTTTGCAGTTGGTTCCAGCAATGAGGTGCATTAAAACTAAAAGCGGATTTACCTAATTCAGTAGAGACCCAAGAGTTAAAAAACCCTGTGAGTGAGTTTGGTATCTCAATTTTTTTTATTCTTTTACAACGAAGTTAGTGAAGTTGGAAGCTTGTGTAGTAGGGCTTTGTAAAACAAAAATCGAGTAATGAATTGATCTACGGGACTTTAATGAGGACCAGCCAACCTTTTGATACAGGATGTAGTGGTGAGTATTAAAACTGTCACCAGTGATAAAACAAATGGCGCTATGGTAGATGGCCTCTAAAGGTTTAAGAGTAGTGGCTGCTGCAATCTGGTAAATGGTGTCACCATAATCAAGTATTGGCAGGAAAGTTGACTGTACAATCTGCTTCCTGCTATTTAGGGAGAGGTAAGATCTATTTCTAAAACAGAAGCCCACTTTCAATCTTAGCTTTTTAATTAGCTTACCAGTATAGTTTTCCTCAATACGGATGCCCAGATATTTATAGATGGGAACCCAATCAATGGGGGAACCATCCAATGAATAAATATGTTGTCCATCTGGAACATTCTGGAGAGAACTACAGAACATGTATTTAGTCTTGGCCACATTAAGTTTTAAACCAACCAGGGCTTTCTGTTAGCTAAGAACAAAGTGGGCAACACGTGTTTGGAAGGAGTCACTGAGAAGGTGTAGGCTTAATGAAAGTCTTAACCATTAACTCTGAGACTGACACACAACAAGGTATTAGTTTAATACCAAATGTCCATCTTCTCCTTTACCTCAAATCCACTTCTCAGTCCCAATATTGATATACTGGCTGACTGCAGTAGAGCCCAGTCTACCAGACTGGTCATACTGTAGGAAGACCTAAGAAAGAGGAGATAGTCTACCATACAGTATGTCTGAAAATAATGTCTTATGTCTATATGACCGGATATATCAACACGGTCAAAGGAAATTGATATCGTTCTGAGAAAATAGTTCTAAGAACGACACAGCTAAATACCTAAATTGTATCCAGAGTAGCCATCTTCACGGTGGGCATGGCAACGCACCAGATGGCCCAGGCTAGTGCACGGCTCCCTCCTCTCCTCATGGGGTAACTCACATGCACTTTCAGCTACGGGGTTAACTTGATATGATGTAGTTAACTAGAACTGGAGATCTGGACAACAGGGGTTCATCTACAGTAGGGCCAGCAGGGTAAATGCATCTAGTGAGAGGATGTGGCTCATTGGGCTCTGGTCAACAGTAGTGCACTACGTAGGGAATAGGGTGGATGACCTATAGGCTGATCCGGAGTAACTTGCAACAGAAGGGAAATAGCCTACAACTACCATCCAGCTAGTTTTTTCTGGTTGGAAAATAAATATACAACATTCTCTGATTTGAAGTAACTGAGAAAAAAAAAGATACTTTGCACACAGAGGCCGTGTCTAGTCTTGACAGTTCATGCAGCTTTAGTATTCTGATCACAGAGTTCTGATCATAGAGTTCTGATCATAGAGTTCTGATCACAGAGTTCTGATCATAGAGTTCTGATCATAGAGTTCTGATCACAGAGTTCTGATCATAGAGTTCTGATCATGGAATTCTGAACACATCATGCATCTACACCTACATCTACACCTACATCTACACCTACATGGAAATGTCCTTATCTCTTTCCCCACGCTATATTACAATGCCGGTATGCATTCTACAAACAGTGGAAAAGGAAAAATATGATAATAACACAACCACAACTGATGGCAGTAGCTAACTACTGTAGCTAACTAGCCAGCTAACGTCTGAAGCTAGCAAGCAACGCTAAAGAGATTGCAAACGGGTTAGCAAAATATATATATATATATTCTAAATATTAACTATATATGGCTGCCATTTACGAGGCCAGCAAACACGTTCCTCACAAGCTAGGAACGTCTTCCTTCAACGTTATAATGAAAAGGTGCCTCGGTCACAAAACACACGTTTTTCTGGAGACTTGTGGGAGGAGTGCTGATGACGTCGCCCACTGTATGCGCTTTCGGTATCCTGATTGCGTCCAGACGGAGGAGAAATCCTCACACAATGCATCCCTGACCACCTGAAGTGGTCAGACAGATCTGAACACAATCAGACCACAAAGACACTTTTGTGCATCTAGACCCGTCTTTTCAATGCGATCTTTGTGTTCTAATAGCAGAAGTCGCATGTAAGTGTCAAGTGTAGATACGGCCAGAATACATGGATTCCATTATGTGCCTTCTGCAGTTTTAAGGTATTTTTTTCTTGCAGCTGCAGTGGAAAAAGCTTGACACACAATTTGGAGTACTTGCAAAGGAATTAGGAACTAAAAGGTCGATCCAGGTAGTAGTGTATATTGTCTGATTGGTAAAGAAGTGCACAACATTTACTTTTAAATGTTCCGCTGGCTCCCAAGCATGTGTTTGTTATTATAAGGCTCTAAAAATAGATATGGAAAATAAATACTTGATGCCCACTCGATGTACCCCTCCCCCCCCTCTCTCTGTCCCCCACTCCACAAAAGAAGGGGCCACAGTCTCCCCCCTTGCCCTGATCACAGCTTGCCTTTACAAACACACACACACGCACACACGCACACACACCAAGTTTCCCTGTCTGTTGATGTCTCTCTCTGTAACACCACCGCTTGTATCCAACAATGCTACAGCCAAACGCAAGCACAACCCATCTGTTGCTATGACACTGTCTGTGGGGTTTTCTTCTGATGGTGAGGAGGACTGTCTGTCTGACCTGGAGGATTCCCTGATTCTGAGAATTAACAAGATGCATAGAGAGTATTTATTGACTGGTGAAGCCTTAAATGGTGTATACTGTAAGTGTGAAAGTGTGAACGTGAGAAAGTGTGAACGTGAGAAAGTGCGAGAGAGAGAGAGAGAAATGACCAACCCTGTAGAGTGTCTGGCACAGTTCTCTAAATCTAGGAGAGAGCAGAACAGAGCCATATAAACTCAGCAAAAAAAGAAACGGCCCTTTTTCAGGATCCTGTCTTTCAAAGATAATTTGTAAAAATCCAAATAACTTCACAGATCAACATTGTAAAGGGTTTAAACACTGTTTCCCATGCTTGTTCAATGAACCATAAACAATTAATGAACATGCACCTGTGGAACGGTCGTTAAGACACTAACAGCTTACAGATTGTAGGCAATTAAGGTCACATTTATGAAAACTTAGGACACTAAAGAGGCCTTTCTACTGACTCTGAAAAACACCAAAAGAAAGATGCCCAGGGTCCCTGCTCATCTGCGTGAACGTGCCTTAGGCATGCTGCAAGGAGGCATGAGGACTGCAGATGTGGCCAGGGCAATAAATTGCAATGTCCGTACTGTGAGACGCCTAAGACAGCGCTACAAGGAGACAGGATGGACAGCTGATCGTCCTCGAAATGGCAGACCACGTGTAACAACATCTACACAGGATCGGTACATCTGAACGTCACACCTGCGGGACAGGTACAGGATGGCAACAACAACTGCCCGAGTTACACCAAGAATGCACAATCCCTCCATCAGTGCTCAGACTGTCCGCAATTGGCTGAGGGAGGCTGGACTGAGGACTTGTAGGCCTGTTGTAAGGCAGGTCCTCACCAGACATCAGACAGGACTGGCAAAAAGTGCTCTTCACTGACGAGTTGCGGTTTTGTCTCACCAGGGCTGATGGTTGGATTCGCGTTTATCGTCGAAGGAATGAGCGTTACACCGAGGCCTGTACTCTGGAGCGGGATTGGAGGTTGAGGGTCCGTCATGGTCTGGGACGGTGTGTCACAGCATCATCGGACTGAGCTTGTTGTCATTGCAGGCAATCTCAACGCTGTGCATTACAGGGAAGACATCCTGCTCCCACATGTGGTACCCTTCCTGCAGGCTCATCCTGACCCTCCAGCATGACAATGCCACCAGCCATACTGCTCGTTCTGTGCGTGATTTCCTGCAAGACAGGAATGTCAGTGTTCTGCCATGGCCAGCGAAGAGCCCAGATCTCAATCCCATTGAGCACATCTGAGACCTGTTGGATCGGAGGGTGAGGGCGAGGGCCATTCCCCCCAGAAATGTCTGGGAACTTGCAGGTGCCTTGGTGGAAGAGTGGGGTAACATTTCACAGCAAGAACTGGAAAATCTAGTGCAGTCCATGAGGAGGAGATGCACTGCAGTACTTAATGCAGCTGGTGGCCACACCAGATACTGACTGTTACTTTTGATTTTGACCCCCCCTTTGTTCAGGGACAAATTATTCAATTTCTGTTAGTCCCATGTCTGTGGAACTTGTTCAGTTTATGTCTCAGTTGTTGAATCTTGTTATGTTCATACAAATATTTACACATGTTAAGTTTGCTGAAAATAAACGCAGTTGACAGTGAGAGGACGTTTCTTTTTTTGCTGAGTTTACGTACACACACACACACACACACACACACACACACACACACACACACACACACACACACACACACACACACACACACACACACACATTGTATCAATTACATTGTTATACAAGCCCGGCTAGCCGAGGCCTATGGTTGGTAATGACAGTTGGAACGAGCCTGCCTGGAAAGTGAGTGTTATGTGGTTTTCTACTTTTCTGGGCATGTTGCCCTCACTTCCACCCTCCACCTCACATTCCCTCACTCCCACCCTCCCTCTCACCCTCCCTCACTCCCACCCTCCATCTCACCCTCCCTCACTCCCACCCTCCATCTCACCCTCCCTCACTCCCACCCTCCATCTCACCCTCCCTCACTCCCACCCACCCTCCCTCACACCCACCCTCCCCCTCACATTCCCTCACTCCCACCATCCATCTCACCCTCCCTCACTCCCACCCTCCACCTCCCTCCCTCACACCCACCCTCCACCTCACATTCCCTCACTCCCACCCTCCATCTCACCCTCCCTCACTCCCACCCTCCACCTCACACTCCAGTGTCAGGGAGCTGTTTCCCCGGCCTGGAGATCCAGCCTCAGAGAGCTGTTTCCCAGGCCTGGAGATCCACCCAGCCAGCCTCAGAGAGCTGTTTCCCAGGCCTGGAGATCCACCCAGCCAGCCTCAGGGAGCTGTTTCCCAGGCCTGGAGATCCACCCAGCCAGCCTCAGGGAGCTGTTTCCCAGGCCTGGAGATCCACCCAGCCAGCCAGCCTCAGAGAGCTGTTTCCCAGGCCTGGAGATCCACCCAGCCAGCCAGCCTCAGGGAGCTGTTTCCCAGGCCTGGAGATCCACCCAGCCAGCCTCAGGGAGCTGTTTCCCAGGCCTGGAGATCCACCCAGCCAGCCTCAGAGAGCTGTTTCCCAGGCTAGGAGATCCAGCCAGCCAGCCTCAGAGAGCTGTTTCCCAGGCCTGGAGATCCAGCCAGCCAGCCTCAGGGTTGACCTAAAGACCCAGGCCTGGAGATCCAGCCAGCCTCAGAGAGCTGTTTCCCAGGCCTGGAGATCCAGCCAGCCAGCCTCAGAGAGCTGTTTCCCAGGCCTGGAGATCCAGCCAGCCAGCCTCAGAGAGCTGTTTCCCAGGCCTGGAGATCCAGCCAGCCAGCCTCAGGGTTGAGCTAAAGACCCAGGCTCAGTGATCTGGAGGCGTGACAGAGGTTGAGTAACTACTGACTAATAACAAACAGTCACCTTCCATGCAGACTGATATGTGGGAAAGGACAGTCAACAGCCACCTTCCATGCAGACTGATATGTGGGAAAGGACAGTCAACAGCCACCTTCCATGCAGACTGATATGTGGGAAAGGACAGTCAACAGTCACCTTCCATGCAGACTGATATGTGGGAAAGGACAGTCAACAGCCACCTTCCATGCAGACTGATATGTGGGAAAGGACAGTCAACAGCCACCTTCCATGCAGACTGATATGTGGGAAAGGACAGTCAACAGTCACCTTCCATGCAGACTGATATGTGGGAAAGGACAGTCAACAGCCACCTTCCATGCAGACTGATATGTGGGAAAGGACAGTCGAGGCGACCCATATAAACAGGGTTGGTTTAGAACGGGTGTAACAGTAAAACCACAATGTGGTCCTTCAGCCCTAACGTTTAGGATACTGGACATGGAAGAACACAAGCCATGTCAACCACAGGTCTGAACACACACATACAGAATGTCCTAGTGTCCTGGACGTAGGCCTGAGATGAGGAGATCATTAGAGCTTTAACCTATAGGCTACTGTACAACCACAGGTCTGAACCTACACATACAGAATGTCCTAGTGTCCTGGACGTAGGCCTGAGATGAGGAGATCATTAGAGCTTTAACCTATAGGCTACTGTACAACCACAGGTCTGAACCTACACATACAGAATGTCCTAGTGTCCTGGACGTAGGCCTGAGATGAGGAGATCATTAGTGCTTTAACCTATAGGCTACTGTACAACCACAGGTCTGAACCTACACATACAGAATGTCCTAGTGTCCTGGACGTAGGCCTGAGATGAGGAGATCATTAGAGCTTTAACCTATAGGCTACTGTACAACCACAGGTCTGAACCTACACATACAGAATGTCCTAGTGTCCTGGACGTAGGCCTGAGATGAGGAGATCATTAGAGCTTTAACCTATAGGCTACTGTACAACCACAGGTCTGAACCTACACATACAGAATGTCCTAGTGTCCTGGACGTAGGCCTGAGATGAGGAGATCATTAGTGCTTTAACCTATAGGCTACTGTACAACCACAGGTCTGAACCTACACATACATAATGTCCTAGTGTCCTGGACGTAGGCCTGAGATGAGGAGATCATTAGAGCTTTAACCTATAGGCTACTGTACAACCACAGGTCTGAACCTACACATACAGAATGTCCTAGTGTCCTGGACGTAGGCCTGAGATGAGGAGATCATTAGAGCTTTAACCTATAGGCTACTGTACAACCACAGGTCTGAACCTACACATACAGAATGTCCTAGTGTCCTGGATGTAGGCCTGAGATGAGGAGATCATTAGTGCTTTAACCTATAGGCTACTGTACAACCACAGGTCTGAACCTACACATACAGAATGTCCTAGTGTCCTGGACGTAGGCCTGAGATGAGGAGATCATTAGAGCTTTAACCTATAGGCTACTGTACAACCACAGGTCTGAACCTACACATACAGAATGTCCTAGTGTCCTGGACGTAGGCCTGAGATGAGGAGATCATTAGAGCTTTAACCTATAGGCTACTGTACAACCACAGGTCTGAACCTACACATACAGAATGTCCTAGTGTCCTGGATGTAGGCCTGAGATGAGGAGATCATTAGTGCTTTAACCTATAGGCTACTGTACAACCACAGGTCTGAACCTACACATACAGAATGTCCTAGTGTCCTGGACGTAGGCCTGAGATGAGGAGATCATTAGAGCTTTAACCTATAGGCTACTGTACAACCACAGGTCTGAACCTACACATACAGAATGTCCTAGTGTCCTGGACGTAGGCCTGAGATGAAGAGATCATTAGTGCTTTAACCTATAGGCTACTGTACAACCACAGGTCTGAACACACAGGACTGTACCTGTACTGTAGAACTGTCCTGTCCTGTGAATACACAGGACTGTACCTGTACTGTAGAACTGTCCTGTGAATACACAGGACTGTACCTGTACTGTAGAACTGTCCTGTCCTGTGAATACACAGGACTGTACCTGTACTGTAGAACTGTCCTGTGAATACACAGGACTGAGATGAGGGGTATTTACAGTAAAGCATTACAGCGGATGATGATGGTCATATGTAGCTACAGTATGAGGAGAACCAAATTACAAAGAGTAGACAGAAGAATTTTCCAAAGGTCAAGAAACAGAGAGAGAGAGAAAATAAAACATTTTCCCAGCCGTGTAGAACTATTTTAAGGGAGTGAATAGTGAAATGCGGATGTGGTGTTGGACAGACAGTCAGAGCCCCGTCCAGCTGATATAGGGTGTGTTCCTGGAACCACATACTGAATGCTGCAGCTATGGTAGCACAGCAGCACGACTCTCCTCAAACAGACCTGCTTTAGGCATTCAAATACATTTCAATTGTATATAGGTCATTCACAAATCATACCACATTTATTTTTTGTTCTTTGGGGGTGACATGATTTCTTTCAAGTAATCTGAGCTGTGAGGGTCTGCCTCAGCTATGCTATATTCTAAACAAGACGTCAGGTCTGTCTGTCTGACTCTCTCTGTCTGACTCTCTCTGTCTGTCTGTCTGTCTGTCTGTCTGTCTGTCTGTCTGTCTGTCTGTCTGTCTGTCTGTCTGTCTGTCTGTCTGTCTGTCTGTCTGTCTCTCTGTGTCTTACTCTGTCTGTCTGTCTGTCTGTCTGTCTGTCTGTCTGTCTGTCTGTCTGTCTCTCTGTCTGTCTCTGTCTGTCTCTCTGTGTCTGACTCTGTCTGACTCTGTCTGTCTCTGTCTCTCTGTCTCTCTGTCTCTCTGTCTCTCTGTGTCTTAGTCTTTCTGTCTGTCTGTCTGTCTGTCTGTCTGTCTGTCTGTCTGTCTGTCTGTCTGTCTGTCTGTCTGCCTGTCTGTCTGTCTGTCTGTGTCTTAGTCTGTCTGTCTGTCTGTCTGTCTGTCTGTCTGTCTGTCTGTCTGTCTGTCTGTCTGTCTGTCTGTCTGTCTGGCTGTCTGTCTGTCTGTCTGTCTGTCTGTCTGTCTGTCTGTCTGTCTGTCTGTCTCACTCTGTCTGTCTCTCTGTGTCTTACTCTGTCTGTCTGTCTGTCTGTCTGTCTGTCTGTCTGTCTGTCTGTCTGTCTGTCTGTCTGTCTGTCTGTCTGTCTGTCTGTCTGTGTCTTACTCTGTCTGTCTGTGTCTCTGTCTCTGTCTCTGTCTCTGTCTCTGTGTCTTAGTCTGTCTGTCTGTCTGTCTGTCTGTCTGTCTGTCTGTCTGTCTGTCTGTCTGTCTGTCTCACTCTGTCTGTCTCTCTGTGTCTTACTCTGTCTGTCTGTCTGTCTGTCTGTCTGTCTGTCTGTCTGTCTGTCTGTCTGTCTGTCTGTCTGTCTGTCTGTCTGTCTGTCTGTCTGTCTGTCTGTCTGTCTGTCTGTCACAGTTGTGTTTCTATCAGCCTGCTCCAGTCAGTTCAAAGGTCAGTTTAGATTGAGGGCAGCTCCCTCCGGTCCTGGAAAGTTACTGGGTATGCAGGCTTTTGCTCCAGCCATGCTCTAAAATTTTTTATAAATGTTTTATTTAACCTTTATTTAACTAGGCAAGTCAGTTAAGAACAAATTCTTATTTTCAATGACGGCCTAGGAACAGTGGGTTAACTGCCTTGTTCAGGGACAGAACAACAGATTTGTACCTTGTCAGCTCGGGGATTCATTCTAGCAACCTTGCGGTTACTAGCCCAACTCTCTAACCACTAGGCTCTAACCACTAGGCTACCTGCCGCCCCATACCTGAACATACCTGAATCAGCTAACGAAGGTCCTGAGGAGGAGGTCTGCTGAATGAGGGTGTGGAACAGTAGCATTAGACATGTCTTTACCTCACACTATTACCTCACACTATAGTGCATCTCAACTGACGCCCATAACAACAACATGATGTAACGTCAGGCTTTGGGAACATGGGACAATAACACGCAGAATGAGTCAGAGTGGCCTGACAACCACCATTTCTGGAGCAACAGAGTCATCTCTGTAGGGTTACTGTAACTCAGTCCAGGAGAGGTTATCATCTCTGTAGGGTTACTGTAACTCAGTCCAGGAGAGGTGGATCATCTCTGTAGGGTTACTGTAACTCAGTCCAGGAGAGGTTATCATCTCTGTAGGGTTACTGTAACTCAGTCCAGGAGAGGTGGATCATCTCTGTAGGGTTACTGTAACTCAGTCCAGGAGAGGTGGATCATCTCTGTAGGGTTACTGTAACTCAGTCCAGGAGAGGTGGATCATCTCTGTAGGGTTACTGTAACTCAGTCCAGGAGAGGTGTATCATCTCTGTAGGGTTACTGTAACTCAGTCCAGGAGAGGTGTATTATCTCTGTAGGGTTACTGTAACTCAGTCCAGGAGAGGTTATCATCTCTGTAGGGTTACTGTAACTCAGTCCAGGAGAGGTGGATCATCTCTGTAGGGTTACTGTAACTCAGTCCAGGAGAGGTGGATCATCTCTGTAGGGTTACTGTAACTCAGTCCAGGAGAGGTGTATCATCTCTGTAGGATTACTGTAACTCAGTCCAGGAGAGGTTATCATCTCTGTAGGGTTACTGTAACTCAGTCCAGGAGAGGTTATCATCTCTGTAGGGTTACTGTAACTCAGTCCAGGAGAGGTGTATCATCTCTGTAGGGTTACTGTAACTCAGTCCAGGAGAGGTTATCATCTCTGTAGGGTTACTGTAACTCAGTCCAGGAGAGGTTATCATCTCTGTAGGGTTACTGTAAACTCAGTCCAGGAGAGGTTATCATCTCTGTAGGGTTACTGTAACTCAGTCCAGGAGAGGTGGATCATCTCTGTAGGGTTACTGTAACTCAGTCCAGGAGAGGTGGATCATCTCTGTAGGGTTACTGTAACTCAGTCCAGGAGAGGTGGATCATCTCTGTAGGGTTACTGTAACTCAGTCCAGGAGAGGTTATCATCTCTGTAGGGTTACTGTAACTCAGTCCAGGAGAGGTGTATCATCTCTGTAGGGTTACTGTAACTCAGTCCAGGAGAGGTGTATCATCTCTGTAGGGTTACTGTAACTCAGTCCAGGAGAGGTGGATCATCTCTGTAGGGTTACTGTAACTCAGTCCAGGAGAGGTGGATCATCTCTGTAGGGTTACTGTAACTCAGTCCAGGAGAGATTATCATCTCTGTAGGGTTACTGTAACTCAGTCCAGGAGAGGTTATCATCTCTGTAGGGTTACTGTAACTCAGTCCAGGAGAGGTTATCATCTCTGTAGGGTTACTGTAACTCAGTCCAGGAGAGATGGATCATCTCTGTAGGGTTACTGTAACTCAGTCCAGGAGAGGTGTATCATCTCTGTAGGGTTACTGTAACTCAGTCCAGGAGAGGTGTATCATCTCTGTAGGGTTACTGTAACTCAGTCCAGGAGAGGTGTATCATCTCTGTAGGGTTACTGTAACTCAGTCCAGGAGAGGTTATCATCTCTGTAGGGTTACTGTAACTCAGTCCAGGAGAGGTTATCATCTCTGTAGGGTTACTGTAACTCAGTCCAGGAGAGGTTATCATCTCTGTAGGGTTACTGTAACTCAGTCCAGGAGAGGTTATCATCTCTGTAGGGTTACTGTAACTCAGTCCAGGAGAGGTGGATCATCTCTGTAGGGTTACTGTAACTCAGTCCAGGAGAGATTATCATCTCTGTAGGGTTACTGTAACTCAGTCCAGGAGAGATGGATCATCTCTGTAGGGTTACTGTAACTCAGTCCAGGAGAGGTGGATCATCTCTGTAGGGTTACTGTAACTCAGTCCAGGAGAGGTGGATCATCTCTGTAGGGTTACTGTAACTCAGTCCAGGAGAGGTTATCATCTCTGTAGGGTTACTGTAACTCAGTCCAGGAGAGGTGTATCATCTCTGTAGGGTTACTGTAACTCAGTCCAGGAGAGGTGTATCATCTCTGTAGGGTTACTGTAACTCAGTCCAGGAGAGGTGGATCATCTCTGTAGGGTTACTGTAACTCAGTCCAGGAGAGATTATCATCTCTGTAGGGTCACTGTAACTCAGTCCAGGAGAGGTGTATCATCTCTGTAGGGTTACTGTAACTCAGTCCAGGAGAGGTGGATCATCTCTGTAGGGTTACTGTAACTCAGTCCAGGAGAGATGGATCATCTCTGTAGGGTTACTGTAACTCAGTCCAGGAGAGATTATCATCTCTGTAGGGTTACTGTAACTCAGTCCAGGAGAGGTTATCATCTCTGTAGGGTTACTGTAACTCAGTCCAGGAGAGGTTATCATCTCTGTAGGGTTCCTGTAACTCAGTCCAGAAGAGGTGGATCATCTCTGTAGGGTTACTGTAACTCAGTCCAGGAGAGGTGTATCATCTCTGTAGGGTTACTGTAACTCAGTCCAGGAGAGGTGGATCATCTCTGTAGGGTTACTGTAACTCAGTCCAGGAGAGTGGTATCATCTCTGTAGGGTTACTGTAACTCAGTCCAGGAGAGGTGGATCATCTCTGTAGGGTTACTGTAACTCAGTCCAGGAGAGGTGGATCATCTCTGTAGGGTTACTGTAACTCAGTCCAGGAGAGGTGGATCATCTCTGTAGGGTTACTGTAACTCAGTCCAGGAGAGGTGTATCATCTCTGTAGGGTTACTGTAACTCAGTCCAGGAGAGGTGGATCATCTCTGTAGGGTTACTGTAACTCAGTCCAGGAGAGGTGGATCATCTCTGTAGGGTTACTGTAACTCAGTCCAGGAGAGGTGGATCATCTCTGTAGGGTTACTGTAACTCAGTCCAGGAGAGGTGGATCATCTCTGTAGGGTTACTGTAACTCAGTCCAGGAGAGGTGTATCATCTCTGTAGGATTACTGTAACTCAGTCCAGGAGAGGTTATCATCTCTGTAGGGTTACTGTAACTCAGTCCAGGAGAGGTGTATCATCTCTGTAGGGTTACTGTAACTCAGTCCAGGAGAGGTTATCATCTCTGTAGGGTTACTGTAACTCAGTCCAGGAGAGGTTATCATCTCTGTAGGGTTACTGTAAACTCAGTCCAGGAGAGGTTATCATCTCTGTAGGGTTACTGTAACTCAGTCCAGGAGAGGTGGATCATCTCTGTAGGGTTACTGTAACTCAGTCCAGGAGAGGTGGATCATCTCTGTAGGGTTACTGTAACTCAGTCCAGGAGAGGTGGATCATCTCTGTAGGGTTACTGTAACTCAGTCCAGGAGAGGTTATCATCTCTGTAGGGTTACTGTAACTCAGTCCAGGACAGGTGTATCATCTCTGTAGGGTTACTGTAACTCAGTCCAGGAGAGGTGTATCATCTCTGTAGGGTTACTGTAACTCAGTCCAGGAGAGGTGGATCATCTCTGTAGGGTTACTGTAACTCAGTCCAGGAGAGGTTATCATCTCTGTAGGGTTACTGTAACTCAGTCCAGGAGAGATTATCATCTCTGTAGGGTTACTGTAACTCAGTCCAGGAGAGGTTATCATCTCTGTAGGGTTACTGTAACTCAGTCCAGGAGAGGTTATCATCTCTGTAGGGTTACTGTAACTCAGTCCAGGAGAGATGGATCATCTCTGTAGGGTTACTGTAACTCAGTCCAGGAGAGGTGTATCATCTCTGTAGGGTTACTGTAACTCAGTCCAGGAGAGGTGTATCATCTCTGTAGGGTTACTATAACTCAGTCCAGGAGAGGTGTATCATCTCTGTAGGGTTACTGTAACTCAGTCCAGGAGAGGTTATCATCTCTGTAGGGTTACTGTAACTCAGTCCAGGAGAGGTTATCATCTCTGTAGGGTTACTGTAACTCAGTCCAGGAGAGGTTATCATCTCTGTAGGGTTACTGTAACTCAGTCCAGGAGAGGTTATCATCTCTGTAGGGTTACTGTAACTCAGTCCAGGAGAGGTGTATCATCTCTGTAGGGTTACTGTAACTCAGTCCAGGAGAGATTATCATCTCTGTAGGGTTACTGTAACTCAGTCCAGGAGAGGTGTATCATCTCTGTAGGGTTACTGTAACTCAGTCCAGGAGAGGTGGATCATCTCTGTAGGGTTACTGTAACTCAGTCCAGGAGAGGTGTATCATCTCTGTAGGGTTACTGTAACTCAGTCCAGGAGAGGTGTATCATCTCTGTAGGGTTACTATAACTCAGTCCAGGAGAGGTGTATCATCTCTGTAGGGTTACTGTAACTCAGTCCAGGAGAGGTTATCATCTCTGTAGGGTTACTGTAACTCAGTCCAGGAGAGGTTATCATCTCTGTAGGGTTACTGTAACTCAGTCCAGGAGAGGTTATCATCTCTGTAGGGTTACTGTAACTCAGTCCAGGAGAGGTTATCATCTCTGTAGGGTTACTGTAACTCAGTCCAGGAGAGGTGTATCATCTCTGTAGGGTTACTGTAACTCAGTCCAGGAGAGATTATCATCTCTGTAGGGTTACTGTAACTCAGTCCAGGAGAGGTGTATCATCTCTGTAGGGTTACTGTAACTCAGTCCAGGAGAGGTGGATCATCTCTGTAGGGTTACTGTAACTCAGTCCAGGAGAGGTGGATCATCTCTGTAGGGTTACTGTAACTCAGTCCAGGAGAGGTGGATCATCTCTGTAGGGTTACTGTAACTCAGTCCAGGAGAGGTGTATCATCTCTGTAGGGTTACTGTAACAGTCTCTAACCACCACTGCTGCTGTACTATATCATGCCCCAGTTAAAGGCAACAACAGAAGAGGAGAGAAAACACAGAAATGGGACGAGTAATTGTCACAGTGGGTCACACTCACATGACAGCACTGTTGTGATGTACAAGAAAGAGAGTTAAGAGAGCGAGAGATTGAGAAAGAAAAAGAGAGAGAGGGATTCAGAGAGAAAAAGAGAGGGGGAGAGAGAGACAAAGAGAGGAGAGAGAGAGTGAGAGAGAGAGAGAGAGAGAGAGAGAGGAGTCTTTCATGCATGTTTAATAGCAAGCTATATTCTTTCTGCTGCACCAGGACCAGAAGCACTTAAAGCAGAATATGAAATGTGTCTGTGTGTGTGTTGAGACACAGAGAACTGCGGTCCTGCTTCACACAGAGGCCGAGGAGAAAGGGGGATGAGGAGGGAGGGAGGAGGAGGGAGGAGGCCTGGGGATGGAGAGGGGTTTAACACTGATGGAGGTGTCGGATGCTATTTGGAGCACTAAAATACCATCGAAGTAGGAGGAAATTAAATATGGAAACCACACCACATGTAGTGTAAATGTGTAATGATGTTGTTTTCACTATCGAGGATACCAAGGACTGTGAGGTACAGTGCAGTGCTGTAATCGCTGTTGTTGCCATCGAGGACAGTAAAGTCAGGCAGCTTTTACCACAGTACAGAGGTGGCATGGTACCACCATTTTGTTTAAGAACATGTCTATAAGGACAGTCTCGCCCAATGTTAATCATCTGTTTAGGATGATTTTTTTACCACTCATGAATTGAATATCCTGAATTAAAACTGAATTGATCACAAACTCTGGACAAAAGCACCGCAATATTCTATAGGGCATAAACCAATATGAGTTGATCAATGTAGTCTTTCTTTCCTAGTGCCTGGACCCAACAGGTCCTTTATTAGACAGGAGTCAGGACAGGACCCAACAGGTCCTTTATTAGACAGGAGTCAAGACCCAACAGGTCCTTTATTAGACAGGAGTCAGGACAGGACCCAACAGGTCCTTTATTAGACAGGAGTCAGGACAGGACCCAACAGGTCCTTTATTAGACAGGAGTCAAGACCCAACAGGTCCTTTATTAGACAGGAGTCAGGACAGGACCCAACTGGTCCTTTATTAGACAGGAGTCAGGACAAGACCCAACTGGTCCTTTATTAGACAGGAGTCAGGACAGGACCCAACAGGTCCTTTATTAGACAGGAGTCAGGACAGGACCCAACAGGTCCTTTATTAGACAGAAGTCAGGACAGGACCCAACTGGTCCTTTATTAGACAGGAGTCAAGACCCAACAGGCCCTTTATTAGACAGGAGTCAGGACAAGACCCAACAGGTCCTTTATTAGACAGGAGTCAGGACAAGACCAAACAGGTCCTTTATTAGACAGGAGTCAAGACCCAACAGGTCCTTTATTAGACAGGAGTCAAGACCCAACAGGTCCTTTATTAGACAGGAGTCAGGACAGGACCCAACAGGTCCTTTATTAGACAGGAGTCAGGACAAGACCCAACAGGTACTTTATTAGACAGGAGTCAAGACCCAACAGGTCCTTTATTAGACAGGAGTCAGGACAGGACCCAACAGGTCCTTTATTAGACAGGAGTCAGGACAGGACCCAACAGGTCCTTTATTAGACAGGAGTCAGGACAGGACCCAACAGGTCCTTTATTAGACAGGAGTCAGGACAGGACCCAACAGGTCCTTTATTAGACAGGAGTCAGGACAGGACCCAACAGGTCCTTTATTAGACAGGAGTCAGGACAGGACCCAACAGGTCCTTTATTAGACAGGAGTCAGGACAGGACCCAACAGGTCCTTTATTAGACAGGAGTCAGGACAGGACCCAATAGGTCCTTTATTAGACAGGAGTCAGGACCCAACAGGTCCTTTATTAGACAGAAGTCAGGACAGGACCCAACAGGTCCAGAGCAGGAAGAGGAGAAGGAAGGAAGACCTTATCAACACTTCACAGCATAACTCTCTCCCTCCCTCTGCCTACACCTCCTAAAACAGAGGGAAGGAGAGGGGCTGTCTGTCTGGGACATACCAGGTCTTAGCCGTGCAGTCTGTAGCGGTGACATCCCTAACATATGACATCACCTACAGGCATACCATGCACCTCGTTTGAGAGATCAGATGCCAGAAAAGATGTAATTTGAGAATCCCAATGGGATACACAATATTGTTGTATTGCACCAATCCTCAGTCAGGACATGCATACAGAGGGAAGGAAAACCACAGATAAGCAATGAAGTCATGTATTTTATGCCAGAGTAATACCAGGCTTGTGGTTCCCAGAATGGAAGTCAGCCATGTAAACCACAGGGGCCTTACTTTGTAAGTGTGTTTGCATCATGGGGTGAAACAAAATGGCCGCCACCAGCTCGATATGGGTGATGCTGTAATATATCCCCCCAGATTATTCTGCTTTAACACTGCGTTTTACACCATCAAGCTAAAGACCAAGAGGATGAAGGATGCTGTTCTCAGCTCCTACCATCACATTAAGCAGGATCTCTCTCTCTCTCAGACGTTGGGGCCTGGTAGCAAACCAAGCCTTGATGTGTCTCCAATGGAAATCACAAAGCATTAAACATTCAACGGGCTGTCAGAACCCAGAAGTACATGGACTGTGAGGGGAAAAGTAGGGCGACTGGGACACTGGCTGCACTGAGGCAGACAAGCTGCTATCACACTGTCTATCTATCACATTATATTTCTCCCCCAACACACGCACACACACACACACGTCCCTACATTCAACTTGGCCAGAACTATAATTATCTGAGACTGGTGACAGTAACCTGAAGTAACCCTACTATTTCCAACCAACCTGAGTGTCCTCCATTTCACTGTCAGATCAGTCAAGATGAAGACACAAGATGGAGAGACAGGTCCTACATTGAGATAGAGACAGACAGATATATATAGTATACTGGTAGTATATATAGTATGGGAGGTCTGGACGGAGAGACAGGTCCTACATTGAGATAGAGACAGACAGATATATATACTATACTGGTAGTATATATAGTACGGGAGGTCTGGACGGAGAGACAGGTCCTACATTGAGATAGAGACAGACATATATATATATATATAGTATTCTGGTAGTATATATAGTATGGGAGGTCTGGACGGAGAGACAGGTCCTACATTGAGATAGAGACAGACAGATATATATAGTATTCTGGTAGTATATATAGTATGGGAGGTCTGGACGGAGAGACAGGTCCTACATTGAGATAGAGACAGACAGATATATATAGTATTCTGGTAGTATATATAGTATGGGAGGTCTGGACGGAGAGACAGCTGATGAAAAGGAAGAAGATGCAGGTCCCCAGCTCAGACAGACGGCAGCTGGAAGACAACAGCACCTGCCCCAACCTGCTCTAGTGTGTGTGTGTGTGTGTGTGTGTGTGTGTGTGTGTGTGTGTGTGTGTGTGTGTGTGTGTGTGTGTGTGTGTGTGTGTGTGTGTGTGTGTGTGTGTGTGTGTGTGTGTGTGTGTGTGTGTGTTCTA
>NW_021823073.1:2334388-2444388 GCF_901001165.1 Salmo trutta | reverse complement strand
TGGGGATAGGGATACGGCTGGGGATAGGGATAGGGCTGGAGCTGGGGATAGGGCTGGGGATAGGGATACGGCTGGGGATAGGGATAGGGCTGGAGCTGGGGATACGGCTGGGGATAGGGATAGGGCTGGAGCTGGGGATAGGGCTGGGGATAGGGATAGGGCTGGAGCTGGGGATAGGGCTGGGGATAGGGATAGGGCTGGAGCTGGGGATACGGCTGGGGATAGGGATAGGGCTGGAGCTGGGGATACGGCTGGAGCTGGGGATACGGCTGGGGAGAGGGATAGGGCTGGGGATACGGCTGGGGCTGGGGATAGGGATACGGCTGGGGATAGGGATACGGCTGGGGAGAGGGATACGGCTGGGGATAGGGATAGGGCTGGAGCTGGGGATACGGCTGGGGATAGGGATAGGGCTGGAGCTGGGGATACGGCTGGGGATAGGGATAGGGCTAGAGCTGGGGATACGGCTGGGGCTGGGGATACGCCTGGGGATAGGGATACGGCTGGGGATAGGGATACGGCTGGGGATAGGGATACGACTGGGGATAGGGATACGACTGGGGATAGGGATACGGCTGGGGACAGGGATACGACTGGGGATAGGGATACGACTGGGGATAGGGATACGGCTGGGGATAGGGATACGGCTGGGGATAGGGATACGGCTGGAGCTGGGGATACGGCTGGGGATAGGGATAGGGCTGGAGCTGGGGATACGGCTGGGGCTGGGGATAGGGCTGGGGAGAGGGATACGGCTGGGGATAGGGATATGGCTGGGGAGAGAGATACGGCTGGGGATAGGGATACGGCTGGGGATAGGGATACGGCTGGGGATAGGGATACGGCTGGGGATAGGGATACGGCTGGGGATAGGGATACGGCTGGGGATAGGGCTGGAGCTGGGGATAGGGCTGGAGCTGGGGATAGGGATACGGCTGGGGAGAGGGATACGGCTGGGGCTGGGGATACGGCTGAGGATAGGGATACGGCTGGGGATAGGGATACGGCTGGGGATAGGGATACGGCTGGGGATAGGGATACGGCTGGGGATAGGGATACGGCTGGGGAGAGGGCTGGAGCTGGGGATAGGGCTGGAGCTGGGGATAGGGATACGGCTGGGGATAGGGATACGGCTGGGGAGAGGGATACGGCTGGGGAGAGGGATACGGCTGGGGATAGGGATACGGCTGGGGATAGGGATAGGGATACGGCTGGGGATAGGGATACGGCTGGGTATAGGGATACGGCTGGGGAGTGGGATACGGCTGGGGATAGGGATACGGCTGGGGATAGGGATACGGCTGGGGAGAGGGATAAGGCTGGTGATAGGGATAAGGCTGGTGATAGGGATACGGCTGGGGAGAGGGATACGGCTGGGGATAGGGATACGGCTGGGGATAGGGATACGGCTGGGGATAGGGATACGGCTGGGGATAGGGATAAGGCTGGTGATAGGGCTGGAGCTCCTGTATGGATAACACCCAATCAGCTCAATGTAATGGTTAACAGAGCTTTTTCCTTCAGCTCATTCTATCTCTCTGGGCCTCTTTCTCTCTCTTTTTTTGACCTCTCTCTTTTCACCTCTCTCTTTTTTACCTCTCTCTTTCTCTCTCTTTTCACCTCTCTCTTTCTCTTTCTGACAAGCTATTTTCCACACCACATTTGTTCATGTGATGGTTACGTGTGTGTGTGTGTGTGTGTGTGTGCTCGTGTGTGTGCATGTGTGTGTGCGTGTGTGTGTGTTGTCTATTTATGGTGTTTGTAGCTAACACATGATGTACAAAATGTTTTGCTCCAGAGAGGATGTGCTACTGGACATTTACGAGACAGAAAATGCAGAAAAGAGGTCTGCTACCTAAAAGGTTACAGCATGCATCCCCTGTTAGCCTACTGTTACTATGCAGACTCTGGCAGGGAGGAGAGGAGTCCCCTCCAGCACTGGGCGATGACAAAGGTAAGTAGAGCTAATGCAGTCTGTCTCTCGCTCTCTCCCTCTATCTCTCCCTGTCTCTCTCCATCTATCTCTCCCTGTCTCTATCCCTCTATCTCTCCCTGTCTCTCTCCCTCTATCTCTCCCTGTCTCTCTCCCTCTATCTCTCCCTGTCTCTCTCCCTCTATCTCTCCCTGTCTCTCTCCCTCTATCTCTCCATCTCTCCCTGTCTCTCTCCCTCTTTCTCTCATTCTCTCTCTCTGCTTCACTCTCTCTTTCTCTCCCCCCCTCTCTCTCTATATATATAGTACCAGTCAAAACTATTAAATTACACATATGGAATCATGTAGTATCCAAAAAAAGAGTTCAACAAATATTTTACATTCATCAAATTAGCTTAGCCACCCTTTGCCTTGATGACAGCTTTGCAGACTCTTGGCATTCTCTCAACCAGCTTCATGAGGTATTTACCTGGAATGCATTTCAATGAACAGGTGTGCCTTGTTAAAAGTTAATTTGACTGGTACGGTATATATCTCCCTCTATCAATTCAATTCATAAAAATGAACAGTAAACATTACACCCACACAAGTTCCAAAAGAATAAAGACATTTCAAAAGTCCTATTATGTCTATATACAGTGTTGTAAAGATGTACAAATAGTTAAAGTACAAAAGGGAAAATAAATAAACATAAATATGGGTTGTATTTACAATGGTGTTTGTTCTTCACTGGTTGACCTTTTCTTGTGGCAACAGGTTACAAATCTTGCTGCTGTGATGGAACACTGTGGTATTTCACCCAGTAGATATGGGAGTTTATCAAAATTGGATTCGTTTTTTCTAATTCTTTGTGGTTCTGTGTAATCTGAGGGAAATATGTGTCTCTAATATGGTCATACATTTGGCAGGAGGTTAGGAAGTGCAGCTCAGTTTCCACCTCATTTTGTGGGCAGTGTGCACATAGCCTGTCTTCTCTTGAAAGCCAGGTCTGCCTACGGCGGCGTTTCTCAATAGCAAGGCTATGCTCACTGAGTCTGTACATAGTCAAAGCTTTCCTTAAGTTTGGGTCAGTCACAGTGGTTAGGTATTCTGCCACTGTGTACTCTCTGTTTAGGGCCAAATAGCATTCTAGTTTGCTCTGTTTTTTTGTTAATTCTTTCCAATGTGTCAAGTAATGATATTTTTGTTTTCTCATGATTTGGTTGGATCTAATTGTATCTCTTTCTCTGTCTCTCTCCGTCTGAACACAGTAGTCTACTAGACGTACTGCATTTCAATTAAGCCATTAGCCAGTGAAATATGAACAAAACACATTTTGAATGGTCTACGAATGGTTATGAATGGTCTATGAGCGGTTATGAAGGGCCTTTGATAACAGATTGATATAATATAACAGGCTTGTACATGTGTGAACCCAGAACTGTGACATCACCTCATCACTCACCAGGTGACTGGGGAGGAGAGGAGTATAACACGTTGGGAGGTGTGGTAACAGTCCCTCTGTGTGTGTGTGTATGTGTGTGTGTGTGTGTGTGTCGAATCCGTTGTCGAATGAGTTGCTGTGTGTGTGTGTGTGTGTGTGTGTGTGTGTATGTGGAATCAGTTGCTGTGTGTGTGTGTGTGTGTGTGTGTGTGTGTGTGTGTGTGTGTGTGTCGAATCCGTTGCTGTGTGTGTGTGTGTGTGTGTGTGTGTGTGTGTGTGTGTGTGTGTGTGTGTGTGTGTGTGTGTGTGTCGAATCAGTTGCTGTGTGTGTGTGTGTGTGTGTGTGTGTGTGTGTGTGTGTGTGTGTGTGTGTGTGTGTGTGTGTGTGGAATCAGTTGCTGTGTGTGTGTGTGTGTGTGTGTGTGTCGAATCCGTTGCTGTGTGTGTGTGTGTGTGTGTGTGTGTGTCGAATCAGTTGCTGTGTGTGTGTGTGTGTGTGTCGAATCAGTTGCTGTGTGTGTGTGTGTGTGTGTGTGTGTGTGTGTGTGTCGAATCCGTTGCTGTGTGTGTGTCGAATCAGTTGCTGTGTGTGTGTGTGTGTGTGTGTGTGTCGAATCAGTTGCTGTGTGTGTGTGTGTGTGTGTGTGTGTGTGTGTGTGTGTGTGTGTGTGTGTGTGTGTGTGTGTGTGTGTGTCGAATCCGTTGCTGTGTGTGTGTGTGTGTGTGTGTGTGTGTCGAATCAGTTGCTGTGTGTGTGTGTGTGTGTGTCGAATCAGTTGCTGTGTGTGTGTGTCGAATCAGTTGCTGTGTGTGTGTGTGTGTGTGTGTGTGTGTGTCGAATCAGTTGCTGTGTGTGTGTGTGTGTGTGTGTGTGTGTGTGTGTGTGTGTGTGTGTGTGTGTGTGTGTGTGTGTGTGTGTGTGTGTGTGTGTGTAAATGCTTCACATTATCACAGTGCTGTGAAAGCCTCCATGTGATGCTGTGACAAGAGATGCTGTGACAAGCCAGGAGAGCCATGGGGCAGGCTTTCACTACACCACCCCTCCCCACATCTGGCCACCCTAACTGGGGTTGTGGAACCGCAGGTATCCCCCCTGCCCACTTGATTAATGATGGGATTAGTGATGCGCAGGTTGACTCATAACCCGCGATTATATTTACGGGGTGGGTGGGTTTAGGGTCATGAAATATTGTGTGGTTGAATGGCGGGTGGCGGGCGGTTTGAATTAAGAGAAAACGATGCATAAAAAAAATCTGTAAGTGTATAATTCTTGTGCATTTCATACCTATAGGCTATATTTAGGTTTTACTTACATTATTTTTATCTGGCGTAAGTGCCTAAGATTTAGGGCCTAATCTTTCCCGTTTAGTTTTTGTTGAGTTATTGCATTTTCTCTCCGGTCCCTAAACGTCTGCTGCATGAGAAAAGCAGAGATGAAAGAGAAAACTTGACGGATGTCAACTAGATTGAATCATTGATTCTATTGACGTATGACATACACCACTATCCATATGAGTGGTATAGCCATCCCACTGACACAGACGTCAATTCAACATCTATTCCACGTTGGTGGAAACAAAGTGGATTCAACCAGTGTGTGCCTAGTGGGATACTGCTATACACTGCCCAGCCAACCAATCAGGACCTGAAGCTACTACTACTACATTACTATACTACTATTACTACTACTACTATTACTACTACTACTACTACTACTACTCCTCCTCTTACTACTACGACTACCACTACTACTACTACTACTACTACTACTACTACTACTACTACTACTACTACTACTACTGCTCCTCTTACTACTACTACTACTATTACTACTACTACCACTACTACCACTACTACTACCACTACTACCACTACTACTACTACTATGATGTTGTAAGTTAAGTTCCAGCCTCAACATAGTAACGTGACACTCCTCTGGGTCTCCCTCCTCTCCTCAGGCCAGACAACTGAGAAGAAACTAAACACAGACGTTCTCCAGACTGACTCCATCAATTACATCTTCCAGGCCCCTTGAAATACAGTATGATTAAAGAGTTGGACAAAATGAAAACAGGTATCAGTTGAAAGTGTAAACCTCCCTCTTATCCCCTCCTCCTTCCCATAGCCATCCAGCCATCCAAAGCAGGCCTAACTAACAGTGCCTTCAGAAAGTATTCATACCCCTTGACTTATTCAACATTTTGTTGTGTTACAGCCTGTATTCAAAATGTATTAAATAAATGTTTTTCTAACCCACCTACACACAATACCCCATAATGACGTCACAATACCCCATAACGAGAAAGTGAAAAGACGTTTTATAACATCTATTTAAAATTAAATACAGAAATATCGAATTGACATAAGTATTCACACCCCTGAGTCAATACATGTTAGAATCACCTTTGGCAGCGATTACAGCTGTGAGTCTTTCTGGGTAAGTCTCTAAGAGCTTTGCACACTTGGATTGTACAATATTTGCCCATTGTTCTTTTAAAAATCCTTTAAAATTGTTGATCATTGATAGACAGCCATGTTCAAGTCTTGCCGTCTTGCCATCAAGCTGATTTAAGTCAGAACTGTAACTAGGCCACTCAGGAACATTTCATTTTCTCTTGGTAAGCAACTCCAGTGTGTTTTAGGTTATTGTCCTGCTGAAATGTGAATTTGTCTTCCAGTGTCTGTTGGAAAGCAGACTGAACCAGGATTTTGCCTGTGTTTAGCTCTATTCTGTTTATTTTTATCCTAAAATACTCCCTAGTCCTTGCCGATGACAAGCATACCAATAACATGATGCAGCCACAACCATGCTTGAAAATATGAAGAGTGCTACTCAGTGTTGTGCTGTGTTGGATTTGCCCCATACATAACACTTTGTATATAAAGAGTGGTACTCAGTGTTGTGCTGTGTTGGATTTGCCCCATACATAACACTTTGTATATAAAGTCCATTTCTTTGCCACCTTTATTTGCAGTTTTACTTTAGTGCCTTTATTGAAAACCCGGATGCCTGTTTTAGAATATGTTTATTCTGTACAGGTTTCCTTCTTTTCACTCTGTCATTTAGGTTAATATTGTAGAGTAACTACAATGTTGTTGATCCATCCTCAGTTTTCTCCTATCACAGCCATTAAACTCTGTAACTGTGTTAAAGTCGCCATTGGCCTCATGGTGAAATCCCTTGAGCGGTAATTGAATAGGATCTATGTGAGCAGTTGTACAGTAGAGTTCTGAGGAAGGGAAGGCAGTCAGGGCATAAGATCCTGGGTGTTAACATAAAAGCGTTGTAATTCACCCTATTCCCACAACAACACTGATGACATATTAACACTCAGCGCTGTATTCCACCCTATTCACACAACAACATTGATGACAAATTAACACACAACGTTGTAATTCACCCTATTCACACAACAACACTGATGACATATTAACACAGCGTTGTAATTCACCCTATTCCCACAACAACACTGATGACATATTAACACTCAGCGCTGTATTCCACCCTATTCACACAACAACACTGATGACATATTAACAGTCAGTGTTGTAATTCACCCTATTCACACAACAACACTGATGACATTAACACAGCGTTGTAATTCACCCTATTCATAGAACAACACTGATGACATATTAACAGTCGGCTTTATTATCAGACTCTAGGTGTTCTCTAGCCTTATACAGACAGACAGATAGGACAGATAAGAGAGAAAAGAGGGGGGAGACAGACAGTGAGAGAGAGAGAAAGAGAGAATGAAAGAAAAAAGAGAAACAGAGAAAAGACAACTATCTACCTATTTAGCCAAGTGTAGAGTGTAGAGAGAAAGGGAGGGAACAAGGGAGAGAGATAGAGAGGAGAGATGCTGCAGTGCATGTCTATACTGTACTGTGCTGTGTGTCTGGTGAGGAGGGAGTGGTGTCATCTCTCTCTCTTGCTCCCTCTCTCCGCTGCTGCTTCCTGTGACCCACTTCCTCATCTCACCAACACCTAGGTAGCTGGCTGGCTTGTCAAGGCTACAACATGCTATTTAGGAGTTGAACAACGTGGCCACTCTGTAACAGACCTCTCATCTTAAAGGCACAATCTGCCATTTAAACAGCCTGACCCTGCTCCACATGATAGTTTTATAAACCTGTTTTGAAGCCATACAGATTTGGGGTTTTGATCGGTTAAGGCAGTTGTAGTAAGTTCGTAATAAGGGATCTATAAGTTCTATTCTTCAAGAAGCAATTTGTTAGTACATAGGTGGCCTTTTTCAGGAAGCTAGGTGTATGACGATCGTCACTACTTCACAGGAGAGACATTTAAAAAAATCAAAATGCATATTATTTTTTCAGAAATGCCTTCTTCAACATGTGAACTTTAATGTGCCTTAATAATAAACAGGTATACCATCTGAAAATATGAATACAATTGTTCAATTACAAGCCTAGTCGGTTTAGCCACAGAAAAAGACAGGAACCGTCACGCTACCCATGATTGGTTGAGACAATTGATGGGCTGGACATGCCAAGAGATTAGTTCTGATTGGTCTGCCATGTCGCAGGCTTCTGTCTATAACATGAGCTGCTCAGATAATCCTTGCTACTGGGTTTTAAAAACAAGATATAGCCATGGAGAACTGCAAGTGTTGCTACTGCTCTCAATGACATTGCTGCCCTTAATTTAGCAAGCGCAATTGACAAATATCAGTGGGAAAAAGTTGTGATGGACTACTTTCTGGAGGACGATCATCCCATGTTGACTGTCTCTGACTCTGAAAATGAATTAGACGATGAGGAAATCCCTGACTTAGGTAAAATCATTTTTTTCTGTATTTTATCCCCTTTTCTCACCGATGTCATGATATCCAATAACGATCTTGTCTCATCACTGCAACTCCCCAACGGGCTCAGGAGAGGCGAAGGTCAAATCATGCGTCCTCCGAAACATGACCCGCCAAACCGTGCTTCTTAACACCCGCCCGCTTAACCCGGAACCCGCCCGCTTAACCCGGAGGAAACACCGTCCAACTGACGAACGAAGTCAGCCTGCAGGTGCCCGGCCCGTCACAAGGAGTTACTAGAGTGCAATAAGCCAAGTAAAGCCCCGCCAGTCAAACCCTCCCTTAACCTGGACAACACTGGGCCAATTGTCCTATGGAACTCCCGGTCATGGCCGGTTGTGGCACAGCCTGGGATCAAACCCGGGTCTATAGTGATGCCTCAAGCAGTGCGATGTAGTGCTTTAAACCGCTGTGCCACTTGGGAGGCCCCGGTAAAACTTTGTTTCTTCCTCATTGAACTAGACATTGTAGAGTCTTCCAATGAGAGTGATGGGGAAGAAATGGAGATCAACAGTGTTGTTGTTACAGAAGAAATTGACAGAGTTTTGAAATCAGTGGAATGCCCTGTGGAAACCGAGTTTGATTGCTAATGTAGAAGGAGTCAAAAAGAGAACACAGAAGGCTGTTTTATAAAACACCTGTCTCTAGATTACATCTTCAAACTAAGGGCAACCATGGCCGTGAAGCGTTCATACATGTATACGGGTAAGAGTCTAGCTATATTTTCAGATATTATACGTTTCTAAAGACATTTTCATTGCAAGTTAAAGCGTACTGTTAACTAGCTAGCTAATGTTAGCTGGCTGGCTCACTAGCTAGCTATGTGTATGATATGTGTAGTAATATTATTCAAATCTCAGAAAGCCGTTTCCATTGCTACACTGAACAAAAATATGAACGCAACATACAACAATTTCAAAGATTTTACTGAGTTACAGTTCATATAAGGAAATCAGTCAATTCGATCCAGTCGATCCTGAGCATCCCAAACAAGCTCAATGGGTGACATGGGTGACATGGGTGACATGGGTGTATGGGTGACATGGGTGACATGGGTGATATGGGTGTATGGGTGACATGGGTGGTATGGGTGTATGTGTGTATGGGTGACATGGGTGACATGGGTGACATGGGTGTATGGGTGACATGGGTGATATGGGTGACATGGGTGATATGGGTGTATGCAGGTCATGGAGGTTTCCTTCTTTTCACTCTATCATTTAGGTTAGTATTGCGGAATAACTGCACATTTTCTTGATCCATCCTCAGTTTTCTCCTGTCACAGCCATTGAACTCTGCAACTATTTTAAAGTCACCATTGGCATCCTGATGAAATCCCTGAGCGGTTTCCTTCCTCTCTGGCAACTGAGTTAGGACGGACACCTGTATGTATGTAGTGACTGGGTGTATCGATACACCATGCAAACTGTTAATAATATTTCACCATGCTCAAGTGGATATTCAACGTCTGATTTGTTTTTTACCCATCTACCAATAGGTGCCCTTCTTTACAAGGCATTGGAAAACCTCCCTGGTCTTTCACTGCTCGACTGAGGGACCTTACAGATAATTGTGTGGGGTACAGTGATGAGGCAGTCATTCTAAAATCATGTTAAACACTGTTATTGCAAACAGAGTGAGTCCATGCAAGTTATTATGAGACCCGTTAAGCCCAAAAAGAATTTGGCTTGCAAACTTATTTTGGCTTGCCATAACAAAGGGGTTGAATACTTATTGACTCAAGACATTTCATTTTAATTAATTTGTACAAATAAAAAAGAAACCTTATTCCACTTGGACATTATGAGTATTGTGTGTAAGCCAGTGACAACAAAACATCTACATTTAACCCACTTGTAAATTCAGGTGTAACACAACAACATGTGGAAAAAGTCAAGGGATGTGAATACTTTCTGAAGGCACTGTAAAGTATAAACAACACATGTTTTCTGAACAAGGAAGTGTAAAAAACTGAGCCAAAACTTTTCAAGGGCCATTTCTCAAAAGTGGGGTTACAAGTTTATCAACTTTCAACGTAGCATTACTTTCCCATTGTTCCTCCAAACTGCAGTGAAGCTCAGAGCCTGTACTTTAATCCAATATCAAAAACACCATTTCAAATTTTGGAACATAAGACTGAAAAGAGATGAGGGGTCACATATTGTTGAAATGACCACTGAACAGCAGGAACTCTTACAGACTGTGTCTTTGAGAAAGCCAATCAGATTCTCTACAGTGTATATCATTTACAGCAGCTGAGCTGAGATCCCAAGTGCTTGTTGATTCTCATGGATTAGATTATCGCTGTGAAAAACCTAGTCATGTGTCATTCTGATTCACACAGGGTAGCCAATAACATGACGGCCAGAGTAGAGAAGAGAAGTCATGGCTCTCCATGCTACAGCATATTGACTCCTGTTGACCAGATCAAATCAGATCCTAATGAAGGTAATCACCACCTCTCCTCAACTGTAGTTCAAATGTTGTACAAAAATATAACACGAGAACAGTAATGTAGTTCAATGTAGCTTATTCATCAACACTCAAACATAGTACTGTAAAGGTATACCTTGGTGATTATGAAATGTATGACACTAACCCATCCTCTGGACTATGTATCAATCACTAGGGTACATATTGGATAGAGAAAACACATACTTTAGTGAATGAAAAAGTCCACACCTCCACCTCAGGGGCTGACTGACCCTTTTAATGCAATGTTGTCAAGAGCACAACGGATCCCTGAACAATCTGTCCTTTCTGTCAACAGCACAACGGATCCCTGAACAATCTGTCCTTTCTGTCAACAGCACAGCTGATTCCTGAACAATCTGTCCTTTCTGTCAACAGCACAACGGATCCCTGAAAAATCGGTCCTTTCTGTCAACAGCACAACGGATCCCTGAACAATCTGTCCTTTCTGTCAACAGCACAACGGATCCCTGAACAATCTGTCCTTTCTGTCAACAGCACAACTGATCCCTGAACAATCTGTCCTTTCTGTCAACAGCACAACTGATCCCTGAACAATCTGATCTTTCTGTCAACAGCACAACGGATTCCTGAACAATCTGTCCTTTCTGTCAACAGCACAACGGATCCCTGAACAATCTGTCCTTTCTGTCAACAGCACAGCTGATTCCTGAACAATCTGTCCTTTCTGTCAACAGCACAGATGATCCCTGAACAATCTGTCCTTTCTGTCAACAGCACAGCTGATTCCTGAACAATCTGTCCTTTCTGTCAACAGCACAGCTGATCCCTGAACAATCTGTCCTTTCTGTCAACAGCACAGCTGATTCCTGAACAAGCTCTACTTCCTGTTCTTTAAGATGTATTCCTCAGGCCTCAGGGTGTCTTATTCACCTGGCAGACCTCTCAAACAGCACCAGGAGTTTTTTTTGTATGTGTGTGTGTGTGTGTATCCTTGTGTTAGTGTGTGTACCTAGCCCCCCCCCCCCCCCCCCCCCCCCCCCCCCCCCCCCCCCCCCCCAGGGTCAGTTGTCTTTAGTTTAGACAGGAGGAAATCATTAAGAAGCCTTTCATTTCAGAGAACTAAGACCTGAGGAACACCAGCCACAGCATGTCTGGTAGTGGATGGAACTAAGACCTGAGGAACATCAGACACAGCATGCCTGGTAGTGGATGGAACTAAGAACTGAGGAACATCAGACACAGCATGCCTGGTAGTGGATGGAACTAAGACCTGAGGAACACCAGCCACAGCATGTCTGGTAGTGGATGGAACTAAGACCTGAGGAACATCAGACACAGCATGTCTGGTAGAGGATGGAACTAAGACCTGAGGAACACCAGACACAGCATGTCTGGTAGTGGATGGAACTAAGAACTGAGGAACATCAGACACAGCATGTCTGGTAGAGGATGGAACTAAGACCTGAGGAACATCAGCCACAGCATGTCTGGTAGTGGATGGAACTAAGAACTGAGGAACATCAGACACAGCATGCCTGGTAGTGGATGGAACTAAGACCTCAGGAACATCAGCAACAGCATGCCTGGTAGTGGATGGAACTAAGACCTGAGGAACATCAGACACAGCATGTCTGGTAGTGGATGGAACTAAGACCTCAGGAACATCAGCAACAGCATGTCTGGTAGTGGATGGAACTAAGACCTCAGGAACATCAGCAACAGCATGTCTGGTAGTGGATGGAACTAAGACCTCAGGAACATCAGCAACAGCATGCCTGGTAGTGGATGGAACTAAGACCTCAGGAACATCAGCAACAGCATGTCTGGTAGTGGATGGAACTAAGACCTGAGGAACATCAGCAACAGCATGCCTGGTAGTGGATGGAACTAAGAACTGAGGAACATCAGACACAGCATGCCTGGTAGTGGATGGAACTAAGACCTCAGGAACATCAGCAACAGCATGCCTGGTAGTGGATGGAACTAAGACCTCAGGAACATCAGCAACAGCATGTCTGGTAGTGGATGGAACTAAGACCTCAGGAACATCAGCAACAGCATGTCTGGTAGTGGATGGAACTAAGACCTGAGGAACATCAGCAACAGCATGTCTGGTACTGAATGGAACACATGAATGAATGGCACACTGTAAACTACTGAAACAACTCTCTTCTGAGTTCTCCTTGAGTAGAGTTCATAGTGAAACTATTCCCTTCTCAGGGCTAAGAGGCCAGGGGGTCAGGGAGCCAGGGGGGGTCAGGTCAGGCTTTGATGCCTTCACATGGCCCGCCCCTCCCCTGTGGAGAAGCAGAGAGACGGTCTGCTCTGTCTGGGCTGCTTGTGGAGGGGGGTAGAGGATTTGGGGGTTCCCTGGCCATGTGTCTAACTAACCCCAGGCTCATCACTCTCACCAACATCACCATTCAGCCTCAGCCTCCACTCCAGTCTCTTTCAAACTAAACTAAGATGACAAGCCAGGTTACCCACCACCTCTGTTGAGATGACATTGTAGAAGGCCAGGCCATCACCAACAATAAGGGTAATCATTTTATGAAACTTCAACTGGCTATGACTAACTAAGTGTCAGTGTAAGCAAAGAGGGACACTTCAGGCCAGAGTAGCTGCATTTGAAAGTTCCCTGTCAGTGTAAGCAAAGAGGGACACTTCAGGCCAGAGTAGCTGCATTTGAAAGTTCCCTGTCAGTGTAAGCAAAGAGGGACACTTCAGGCCAGAGTAGCTGCATTTGAAAGTTCCCTGTCAGTGTAAGCAAAGAGGGACATTCCAGGCCAGAGTAGCTGCATTTGAAAGTTCCCTGTCAGTGTAAGCAAAGAGGGACACTTCAGGCCAGAGTAGCTGCATTTGAAAGTTCCCTGTCAGTGTTATTAATGAGGGCCCCTTCAGGCCAGAGTAGCTGCATTTGAAAGTTCCCTGTCAGTGTTATTAATGAGGGCCCCTTCAGACCAGAGTAGCTGCATTTGAAAGTTCCCTGTCAGTGTTATTAATGAGGGCCCCTTCAGGCCAGAGGAGCTGCATTTGAAAGTTCCCTGTCAGTGTTATTAATGAGGGCCCCTTCAGGCCAGAGGAGCTGCATTTGAAAGTTCCCTGTCAGTGTTATTAATGAGGGCCCCTTCAGGCCAGAGGAGCTGCATTTGAAAGTTCCCTGTCAGTGTTATTAATGAGGGCCCCTTCAGGCCAGAGGAGCTGCATTTGAAAGTTCCCTGTCAGTGTTATTAATGAGGGCCCCTTCAGGCCAGAGTAGCTGCATTTGAAAGTTCCCTGTCAGTGTTATTAATGAGGGCCCCTTCAGGCCAGAGTCGCTGCATTTGAAAGTTCCCTGTCAGTGTTATTAATGAGGGCCCCTTCAGGCCAGAGTAGCTTCATTTGAAAGTTCCCTGTCAGTGTTATTAATGAGGGCCCCTTCAGGCCAGAGTAGCTGCATTTGAAAGTTCCCTGTCAGTGTTATTAATGAGGGCCCCTTCAGGCCAGAGTCGCTACATTTCAAAGTAATTTATTTTCTACACATTCAAGTTATTTTTAGCAAAAAGTTTGAGCACCTGCTAATAACCAACAAATGATTCAATTCAAAACGTGCCAGATCAGATCAGTGAGCTGGAAATAGAAATAAATAGTCTCTAGTCTAGATTCCCAGCCCCATTCATTTGCATTGGTCAGTAAAGTCACACCTACCTACAGAACATGTACAAATGACCTCAACTAACCTGTATCCCCGCACACTGACTCAGTACCGGTAACCCCTGTATATAGCCTCATTATTGTTATTTTATTGTTATTTATTTTAGTTTTTTACTTTAGTTCATTTGGTCAATATTTTCTTAACTTTTCTTGAACTGCACTGTTGGTTAAGGGCTTGTAAGTAAGCATTTCACGGTAAGGTCTACACCTGCTGTATTCGGGCGCATGTGACAAATAAAGTTTGATTTGATTTGATGCATGCTTAACAGCCATAAACATAGAATGAGGCTTACTGGAACAGGAATCCCCATTCAAGCCAATTGCCTGAGGCTTTTTCCTGTTCTAGCTATTATATTTCTTTGAACACAGCATCCCAGAGAGCCAGGGATTAGTTTAACATCAACACTGGAGAGGAACGATCCTCATCCTCCTCGTCCCTCAAATCCAGCCATTGACAGTCCTCCCTTTCGCCCTTTCACTGGCTTAGTTTAGCCATGCTGCTGCCCAGTCTCGGCTAGCAGCATGCCTACCTACAGCCAAACCCAGACCACATCATCATCACTGCATCCATCCACACCATAGTTGGCCTCTATCCCCCCTCTCTCTCTCTTACTCTCTGTCTCTCTCACACTCTCTCTCTTTCTCAATACTCCATGATGATTCACAGCAACAGCAGTAGCACTACAATATCTAGGCTACAACATCACCACCACATCTCAGCTAGGTGACTGTTAGAAATAGTGGAATATGTGAATGTCTCTTTTCCTTACGTAACTAAACCATGGCTTGCATTACACTGACTGCTGTGGCTGGAGGAAGAGAGAGGGAGAGAGGGAGGGAGAAGAGAGAGAAAAGGGAAGAGAGGGAAGAGAGAGGGGAAAAGCCAGGGTGGATGACTGAAATGAATTTTAAAGATGGAGTCTTGTTTTTTTTCCACCCTTCATTTCGCCTGAGGCTTTAGAATGCTGTTCAGTTCACTGGAAAAAGAAGGCTAGGCTACGGGAATGAATCCACATGATGTTGCTGATGCAGGAACCATTTTCAGACAGCCTATGAATGCATAAGGTCAGTGCAAGGTACCTACCATTCCCTATCTACTACACCATATGATGTAAAAAGGACATCAAACAACAGATAGAACATCAATAGATCCAAAACAACATCTAGCCTATTCATATCTATGGGCTTGCAGTCCCTCCAATTGAGGCCACTGGGTTTCTTCCCAAATGCATCCATCCATTGAACAATTGTCTGTGTTTAATCCTAATTTTATCTGACATAATTACCAGTCATATACTATCTATCCATGACTTCATATTCGGACTGTGTCCATTTCCATATAAAGTCATTATTAATGCTAGGACGAGCTGTGCTGCCAAGGGTGGGTTTGCTCTAGCGGCGGGTGATGAGTGTCAACAATATTACACTGCATTCTGAGAACGATATTCAACATTCCATATTTACTCCTTAACTTCCATGATAGAATGTTGCGTTTTACGCATTCCAGTCACAGTTATATTAGATGCAGGCTAGGCTACTATCAAGAGAGGATGATGTGGAGAATACTGACACTGGTACCACTGCCCATTCCAATGCAGACTACACGCCCCTCTGTGGCATGACTTCTCCAAAGCTCAGAAATTCTACATCAAATGACTTTTAAAAAACTGCCAAGGGAAAAATACGCACGGATGTGAAACTCCAAACAGCGCATAATGTGTTTGTGTGGGCGTAAATTCATATTTTTGATTCGTTATAACAAATTCACAATATCAGGGCCAGGTCAGTGCAATGCAGGTGTGCGCATGCATCCGTGTGACACATTTCAATGTGGAGGAGATTCTAGTGTGGGCTCGGGCGTCGCGAACATCGAGGCGTGTGCGTCCTTACGACTTGAACGCACTGCGATGCCTCGGAATGAATGGAATATAAACAGAAATCCCACACATTGCAGAAGCAACTATATAACATAGCGAACAATTTAGACATTTTAGTCATGGTGGGAAGGCTACTTACGCACTGCCTCCTTTTTGGGATCGAGACCGCTGGCGTTCTGTTGGATCTTCCCTATTTTATTCTGCAGAACCCAGACCCTCTGGTTGGTGGACATGATCTCGTTCTCCAGCTCCTGAAATAGGGAGCAGGCGTGTTTGGCCAGGTCGGAGAGCTGCCGCAAGGTCCGCGAGAGCACCACATTATTGATGGAACACAGATCCTCAATGTTGAGCGAGCCTTCGTCATTTGGAATAGGTAACCTGCACAGTAACTGGGGTTCTACAATCCTTTTGGCAAATGGCATTTTGATCAACCGCAAAAATTATCCAAAATCCCCCCTAGAAAAAGCACACAAAAAATATCCAAGAAAAAAACTGTCGTTCATCGGGCGGTCTTCCGTCCCTCGTCCCCTCCTCTCCTCAATCCAAAGTTCCCCGTGTCTCCTTCAGACCCTCCATCCTGTTCGTTGCTGAGGTCTTACTCCGTCCGTTCTCCCGAAGCGTGGCGCAGCCTGCCTGCATATAAGGATCCGCGCTGCCCGATGATCTTGGGTTGCCTCCGTGGCCTCCCGGGTTCTAGTTTTTCATTGCTCCAGAGTAGAGCGTGAGGGCTTTAAAGGAAGAGAACACAAAATCCCGGAGTGTTGTCCTCATGATCCGGATCAGGATTCAGGAATAGGGGAAGCTATTCAAGCGGCAGTAGTGTTGAGCGCCAAATCAACGGCGAAGCGCGTGCTGCATACTGTCTCTACTATTACAGTCATAACGGGAAGAGCAGCGAATGAAACATAGAGGGCTGGAATATAGTCAGATCTTTGTCTTTGAGAAAAGATTCAGCTTGATCTAATCTTTAGCTGCATTGCTGAGGTCAAGATCATATAAACTGTATAAACCAAAGAAAAGTCCAAAGGCATTGGGCCCTACAAAAGTCTATTGTTTATAGAACTGACAGACAACACCAATTAATCATTGACATTTATGATAAAAACACAAACATTGGAGTAAAACAAGCTTATATTTTGGGTTCTGATGGGGTATGACAGTTAAACTAAGCTGATGAGGAATTTATAAGTTATATTCTTCAAGAATCAATGGGTACATATCATTCATTTCTGAGTCCAAAAGTGGATGTAGCATCTGCTGATTTTCCCTTTAACACAGCCCCGTTGACCCCTGTCAGGCCTGGTTCTGTATAGCGGTCATTTAACACAGCCCTGTTGACCCCTGTCAGGCCTGGTTCTGTATAGTGGTCATTTAACACAGCCCTGTTGACCCGTCAGGCCTGGTTCTGTATAGTGGTCCTATCTGCAGACACATTCAAGTTGAATGAAAGGATGTTATTCAAGTTCACTCAATAGGGGTTTCCTGGGCGTTCATTCATATTTTTGCTGAACGAGTGTTTCACTTAATCCATACTGTTGTTGTCAGAATCATTCAGAGGGCCTCAGTCTGACCTCTGTCTATGGTGAGGGTCCCCACCTCTGTACTAGAACAGAACTGCTAAGTTAGCAAAGCTGAGGGACAGGCTCTAGAGGTGATCTGCAGTGGTTCAGTGTCGTCTCCTACAAAGCTGAGGGACAGGCTCTAGAGGTGATCTGCAGCGGTTCAGTGTCCAGTCTCCTACAAAGCTGAGGGACAGGCTCTAGAGGTGATCACAGTGGTTCAGTGTCCAGTCTCCTACAAAGCTGAGGGACAGGCTCTAGAGGTGATCTGCAGTGGTTCAGTGTCCAGTCTCCTACAAAGCTGAGGGACAGGCTCTAGAGGTGATCTGCAGCGGTTCAGTGTCCAGTCTCCTACAAAGCTGAGGGACAGGCTCTAGAGGTGATCTGCAGCGGTTCAGTGTCCAGTCTCCTACAAAGCTGAGGGACAGGCTCTAGAGGTGATCTGCAGCGGTTCAGTGTCCGGTCTCCTACAAAGCTGAAGGACAGGCTCTAGAGGTGATCTGCAGTGGTTCAGTGTCCGGTCTCCTACAAAGCTGAAGGACAGGCTCTAGAGGTGATCACAGTGGTTCAGTGTCCAGTCTCCTACAAAGCTGAGGGACAGGCTCTAGAGGTGATCTGCAGTGGTTCAGTGTCCAGTCTCCTACAAAGCTGAGGGACAGGCTCTAGAGGTGATCTGCAGTGGTTCAGTGTCCAGTCTCCTACAAAGCTGAAGGACAGGCTCTAGAGGTGATCTGCAGTGGTTCAGTGTCCGGTCTCCTACAAAGCTGAAGGACAGGCTCTAGAGGTGATCTGCAGTGGTTCAGTGTCCGGTCTCCTACAAAGCTGGGTTGAATTCTTTGGGAAACAGAAATTTGCTTTCAGATATTATAGTTGTTGTTGTTCATGTTGAGATGTGGGATGTGAGCATCTTTCCACCTTCTTTATTAACCTTTTACTGCAGTGGGCGAAATCAGGGCCAATCAGAGTGTTTTTTGGTAGTCTTAAACAAATCTACTTTGTAACAAAGTATACACCTCACACACATGGTCATGGGTTTAAAAAAAGAAGACACCTGTTTCATGTCAGATATAAAGTTGAAATGTATTGCAAAGTAACAATTGTAACCACAGGAGCAGGCAAACGACAGGTCAAGGCAGGCAGGGGTTGATAATCCAGAGCAGAGACCAAGGTACAGGACGGCAGGCAGGCTCAGGGTCAGGTCAAGCAGAGGTCAGTAATCTAGAGGTGGAGCAAGGTACAGGACAACAGGCAGGCACAGGGTCAGTTCAGGCAGTGTTCAGGCGGGCGAGAACAGGGTCAGGACAGGCAAAGGTCAAAAACCAGGAGGACGAGAAAAAGAGAGACTAGGGGCAAACAGGAGCTGAGACAAAACACTGGTAGGCTTGAACAAACAAGACGAACTGGCAACAGACAGACAGAAAACACAGGTATAAATACACAGGGGATAATGGGGAAGATGGGCGACACCTGGAGGGGGGTGGAGATAAGCACAAGGACAGGTGAAACAGATCAGGGTGTGTATATACATCACAGAAGACTGAAATATAACAAAAATGTTTGACATAGAAACCCTGGATTTCAAATCAAATCGTATTTGTCACATGCGCCGAATACAACAGGTGTAGACCTTACTGTGAAATGCTTACTTACAAGCCCTTAACCAACAATGCAGTTCAATAAATAGAGTTAAGAAAATATTTACTAAATAACCTAAAGTAAAAAAATCAAATAAAAAGTAACACAATACAATTAAATAACAATAACGAGGCAATATACAGGGGTTACTGGTACTGAGTCAATGTGCGGGGGTACAGGTTAGTCGAGGTAATTTGTACATGTAAGTAGGGGTGAAGTGACTATGCATAGATAATAAACAGCTCAATGTAAATAGTCAGCTCAATGGAAATAGTCAATGGAAATAGTCAATGTAAATAGTCAGCTCAATGGAAATAGTCAATGGAAATAGTCAATGTAAATAGTCAATGGAAATAGTTAATGGAAATAGTTAATGGAAATAGTCAATGGAAATAATTAATGGAAATAGTCAATGGAAATAGTCAATGGAAATAATCAATGGAAATTGTCAATGGAAATAGTCAATGGAAATAGTTAATGGAAATAGTTAATGGAAATAGTCAATGTAAGTAGTTAATGGAAATAGTTAATGGAAATAGTCAATGGAAATAATCAATGTAAATAGTTAATGGGAATAGTTAATGGAAATAGTCAATGGAAATAGTCAATGGAAATAGTCAATGGAAATAATCAATGGAAATAGTTAATGGAAATAGTCAATGGAAATAGTCAATGGAAATAGTCCGGGTGGCCATTTGATTAAATGTTCAGCAGTCTTATGGCTTGGGGGTAGAAGCTGTTAAGAAGCCTTTTGGACCTAACCTTGGTGCTCCGGTACCGCTTGCAGTGCGGTAGCAGAGGGAACACTCTATGACTTCAGTGACTGGAGTCTTTGACAATTTGTTGGGCCTTCCTCTGACACTGCCTAGTATATAGGTCCTGGATGGCAGGATTTTCAGCTGGTTTAATAAAATTCTGTTTATTAACCCCCCACCAATGCGTCAATACAGGTTACATAACAAACACATCCACATCAAAATCAGTCAGTTAAAGCTATAGAGATATGTGTTTTTGCATGGGCTGCATCTCAATCCACCGCATCCACCACTTCCGCATCTGTGGTGAAAGGTGGCAGAGCTAGAGCGGTGTTTGTCAGACCATGAGACATCTGCGGTGAAAGGTGGCAGAGCTAGAGCGGTGTTTGTCAGACCATGAGACATCTGCAGTGAAAGGTGGCAGAGCTAGAGCTGTGTTTGTCAGACCATGAGACATCTGTGGTGAAAGGTGGCAGAGCTAGAGCGGTGTTTGTCAGACCATGAGACATCTGCGGTGAAAGGTGGCAGAGCTAGAGCGGTGTTTGTCAGACCATGAGACATCTGCGGTGAAAGGTGGCAGAGCTAGAGCGGTGTTTGTCAGACCATGAGACATCTGCGGTGAAAGGTGGCAGAGCTAGAGCGGTGTTTGTCAGACCATGAGACATCTGCAGTGAAAGGTGGCAGAGCTAGAGCGGTGTTTGTCAGACCATGAGACATCCCGAAAATCGGTCTTCTTACGAAAAACGTCTGGAGCATCCGAGCGGTTTGACCTAAAAAACGATTATGACTACTCTCTCTCACAAACACGGTGGTGTTCTCCATTTTACTATACGAACCCAACAAGTGTCAGGACACTCGTCTGAAGTCAGTACCGTTGATGTGCCAGTAGCGTCAGAACCGTTTGGGCTACAAACTAATTTCCCCTAAGTGGAAAATGGATATTTGCACGAACACGATGATGTTCTTCGTTTTGATATACGACCCCCACAAGTGTCACGGGATGTGTCTGAAGGTAACCGGTACCGGATTTAAAAAACGAATGGAAGTCGAAGGTAGTTTTGTGCCTACCCACGAGAAGGGGTTAAATACTGTATTTAGGACTTGGTCACGACTTCCACCGAAGTCGGTCCCTCTCCTTGTTCGGGCGGCGTTTGGCGGTCAACGTCACCGGCCTTCTAGCCATCTGTAACGGCTGTCGTAGCGAGGGGACCAAAGCGCAGCGTGTTGAGTGCTCATCATGACTTTTAATTTTAACACAGAACACTAAAGAAAATAACAAAAGCGAAAACGATCAGCTCACAGTTCTGTCAGGAACATAGACTAAACAGAATACAACTACCCACAAACACAGGTGGAAAAGACACCTACTTAAGTATGATCTCTAATTAGAGACAACGAGGACCAGCTGCCTCTAATTGGAGATCATCCCAAAAAAACAACATAGAAATAGAAAACTAGAACTAAACATAGAAAACATGTTGCAACGCGACCATGTTGCAGCGTCTGGGCACCGCCATGGATCGCGTGCTGCAGACGATGGATCGTTGGGAGAGAGGAGGAGGATTTCCAGCGCCTCCACCAGCCCCACTACCATCGACCCCACTGTCCACCCCTCCTTCACCCAGTCCCAGCGGGATTTGGCGCGCACTCCCGAGGGAGTATGATGGGACGGCTTCCGGATGCCAGGGATTCCTACTACAGCTGGAGCTCTACCTAGCAACCGTCCACCCGGCTTCTTCGGGACGTGAGAGCATGTCCGCCCTCGTCTCCTGACTCTCAGGCAAAGCCCTGGAGTGGGCCAACGCCGTACGGAGTGAAGGAGACGCGGCGTTGGACCATTACGCAGAGTTCACCCGCTTTTGGGCAGTTATCGACCACCCGCCTGAGGGTCAAGCGGCGGGTGAACGACTGTTCCACCTGAGGCAGGGGACAAGGAGCGCGCAGGATTTTGCATTGGACTTCCGGACCCTGGCCGCCAGCGCGGGATGGAACAACAGGGACCTGATCGATCACTACTGGTGCAGTCTGCGCAAGGACGTCCGTCGGGAGTTGGTCTGCCGAGACACCACCCTCACATTCGACCAGCTGGTAGACCTGTCTATCCGGCTGGATAACCTGCTGACCTCCCGCGGACATCCGGATTGGGGCCTGTCAGTTCCATCCCCCAGCACCTCCGCTCCGACGCCCATGGAGCTGGGAGGTGCTGCACTTAGGGCGACCGGAGGAGGGGCCATTCCCCGCACCATCTGTGGCCGCAGAGGGCACACTGCTGGTCGGTGCTGTGGGGGTTCCTCAGGGAGTCGAGGCAGCAGGCATGGCACTACCGTGTCACCCCAGGTGAGTCGGCACCAGGCTCACCCAGAGCCCCCCGTTGCTCACATGTATGTGTTTATCAAATGTCCTAAGTTTTCCCCGCATGCCCAGCATAAGGCGCTTGTAAATTCAGGCGCAGCTGGGAATTTTATTGACCGTTCTTTTGCCCATAGTTTAGGGATTCCCCTGGTTCCTGTGGATATGCCCTTCCCTGTGCACGCCCTAGATAGTCGACCATTAGGGTCAGGGCTGATTAGGGAGGCCACCGCTCCACTAGACATGGTAATGCAGGAGGGTCACAAGGAGAGAATCAGTCTCTTCCTTATTGATTCTCCTACGTTTCCCGTGGTGCTGGGCCTACCCTGGTTGGCCTGTCACGACCCCACTATTTCTTGGCAACAGAGGGCTCTCAAGGGGTGGTCACGAGAGTGCTCAGGAAGGTGTGGAGGGGTTTCTATCGGTGCGACTACGGTGGAAAGTCCAGACCAGGTCTCCACCGTGCGCATCCCCTCAGAATATGCCGATTTGGCTCTCGCCTTCTGTAAGAAGAAGGCGACTCAATTACCACCCCATCGACGGGGGGATTGTGCGATAAATCTCCTGGTAGACGCAGCACTTCCCAGGAGTCATGTGTATCCTCTGTCATAGGAGGAGACGGCCGCTATGGAAACATATGTCTCCGAATCCTTGGGGCAGGGATTCTTTTCCTCAAGTTTCTTTTTTGTGAAGAAGAAGGATGGAGGTCTGCGCCCGTGTATTGACTATCGGGGTATCAGTCAGATCACTGTGAGGTACAGCTACCCGAGCCTCTTATCGCCAGGGCGATCGAGTTAATGCACAGGGCTTGCTTCTTCACAAAATTGGATCTCAGGAGCGCTTACAACCTGGTGCGTATCCGGGAGGGGGATGAGTGGAAGACGGCATTTAGTACCGTTACGCACAGAGCCCACTCCTCCCCAGTGTCCAGCTCAGCGTCTGTACGTTCCATCTGCTGTCCGCGACCGTTTGATCTATTGGGCCCACACGTCACCCCCCTCTGGTCATCCTGGCATTGGTCGGACGGTGCGTTGCCTTAGTGGGAAATACTGGTGGTCCACCTTGGCCAAGGACGTGAGGGTTTATGTTTCCTCCTGCTCGGTGTGCGCCCAGAGTAAGGCTCCTAGGCACCTGCCCAGAGGGAAATTACAACCCCTCCCCGTTCCACAACGGCCGTGGTCGCACCTGTCGGTGGACTTCCTGACGGATCTTCCTCCCTCACAGGGCAACACCACGATCCTGGTCGTTGTGGATCGACTCCTCTACACAAGCTACACACAGACCTCTTAATAACAGACTGACACTTCCAAATCTTGTTTCTTATGATATATTTTTTGACAGTACATTTTGCCATGTCTGAATGTGTTATTCAATTTGTTTCTATAGGCTTTAGTAGTAAAGGCAAAAATCAATATTTTATCCAATAATTTTTGTATATATATTTTTTGATATGTAAAGGAGTCCTAAAATTTCTAATCAAATAGCAATTCAAAATCTTAAAACAATTCCATAAGACAGCTTACCCCCCCACGTTTATACTCAAATTAATTAATTAATTAATAACCAAATGATGAATAACATTCCAGCCATGAGGCCACCAGGTCATTTGACTGCAGTGCAGACCGTCAGCTTTCATTTGAGGGTATTTTCATCCATATCAGGTGAACTGTTTAGAAAATAAACTGAGACCATCATCCTTAATAACCAGTTAATATTAATCAAACGTTTGGAATTATTCCATTTTCTCCCCATTAAAGGCTAAGATATGTAGCATTGGACACTAAGTAGCCACACATAGGCTACACACTGTCTGATAAAGGTATTCCTGGAATACCTGTTAGTAATGTCAGAACGGCAGAGAGAGAGGCTGATTCTGTAACTATAGAGCAGCCCCCTCTTGTGGCAGATCTCATAACTTCATCTTCCTGGAATCAATCACATGTAGCATCACTAACGGAGCTCTCTCTCTCTCTCTCTCTCTCTCTCTCTCTCAGGGTGTTGCCTGAGTTGCAATGATATCAAGCAGCTACATAATGATAACAACTCAAAAATAGTTCCTCATTTCCTGAAAGGACATTAAAAGGGATGGTTTACATTGTTATTGTTCGGCCTGTCAGTCATGAGCCTCCGTCCCAAATGGCTTCTTATTTTCTATAGAGTGCACAACCGTCGACCAGGGTTCGCAGACACTGTCACCTGATCCTGGGGCAGACATGGAGGGAGTGATACGGTTACGCGGGCGATGAACTGAAAGCCAGAACAGGTTGAACAGGTATCCTTCCACCACGGCCTAGGGGCCACACAGGAAGTGACTCTATAATGCTGGAGGTCAGTCAGGTAAACTTGCACACAGATAGAAGAAACACCCCTGTGACGTTTTGGTCACTAGGCAACACCTTTTAGCTGTTTCATCTCTCTGGATACTCATGCAATACATATTCAGTCCAAAATAAACACAACTGCATTCTGAGGTAAAGAGATTTAACATTTTTTTATATATATATATATATATAGTGTAGTGACACAATAGAAAAAGTCCATTAGATGTTTGGTTTCGATGAAGCCCAAACCATATGATGATATAGTGAAATACATCTAAAATGAATGAGTCCAACTAGAGGGAATAACCCCCAATCCCTTTCTAGCCGTTCTACTGCTGATTCATTTACTGAGACATAAATACAATACTGGGGACTGCAGGTACCGGGGTCAGATATCTGTTATCATATTGTTGTAATAACAAGTTTAATAATCAACTTTGCCTTGATCTGATCGATACTTATCTCCCTTTAGGGCCCAAAGGTGCTTGTCTTGCAGTTTCCATCCTGCCTGTAATAGTCCCCGAGTCTGATAAGGTGTCAGCTACAACCAAGAGGCCAATTAAGACCTGCCGTTTCTTTTTAAACCATGTTCCCCTGCTGAAGTACAGCTAAGGACACAGGAAACAGGAAACCAAACAGTTGGGAATTGGTCTGTTAAAATGAGTTTCCTTCCCTGTGTTAATAAAGTAGTTCCTTATAAATGATCTACTAAAGGCTTATTGACAAACAATAAATATATTGTTATATAAATATCAAGTATTTTTGTTTAGTATTATAAAGTATCTATGTTTTGGAAAAGTTTGATAAACATTCGCAGTGGTGCATTTGAGATGACTAACTGTTAAAAATCCAAACATTTGTGCAGTCATTTTACTACATTGAACAGAGCTAATACATTTTAAGTTTGGGTTGAGTTCCTTTTAGGTCGTGTCCCAAATGGCACCCTATTCCCTACATAGTGCACTATGGGCCATAGGGCCCTGGTCAAAAGTAGTGCACTACATAGGGAATAGGGTAACATTTGGGACAACCCTTAATGGATGTTTTTATGGCCATACAGTATTGATGTACTTTCGTGCAGCTGGACCAGGAGATCAGGGTTATCAGACCTAGCTGCCATCGGCTGTCTCAATAACCTCTAGTAGTACTGGTAGCTGTGCGTGTATTGTAGTATATCAGGAACCACTAGATTCAGCCGCGGGACGCTTTTTTCTTGAGCTGATGGTCAGGGGGCTGGAACATAATTACAAATCATTTGTAGACTGCAAATTTACAGCATGAAGCCCAGATATAATATTTGAATACAACATAATCATTTCAAACCTTGCTTACATTTGTACAGTGTAAGATTACATATATCTCTCTATTATACGTGGGAATAGATTTAAAATTAAAATCACTTGGAGCCGATTTGCTGGTGCTTTGACAGTATTTTATGTAAAATAAAATAAAATAAATAATAATTGGCTGAGAAAACTTGGGGGGACATATAAAATCCCTGTGGGCCAAATTCGGCTCACGGGCCACCAGTTGGGGAACCCTGCGGTATATATTGTTTTTGTATTTATTTATTGTCATGTGTTCAATGTGTTTTCACTATGTGCTGCAAAATGAATTGCCCCCTGTGGATAATAAAGACTCTACTCTACTCTGTTCTACTCTACTCTACTCTACTCTACTCTACTCTACTCTACTCTACTCTACTCTACTCTATTCTACTCTACTATGTTCTACTCTATTCTACTCTACTGTAGTGAGATGGGTTTGGCACACACACACACACACACACACACACACACACACACACACACATGTACATATTCACTGTACAGCAAGACTTAGAAACTGTCAGTAACTTCAAGACAATGTTATAGTTGTAGAACAAAGACAATGTTATGTTTGAGATAGTAGCCCATCTGCCGTGCCATAGCTGGCCCACTGACGTACACTGTACCCTTCTATCCACCAATCTGTGTATAAAGGACAAGATACACTCTGGAGTTATGACTCTGACCAAAGGGCGAGGACAGCCCTTAGAGTTAGATATAAGTGAATAAGAAACTGAAGTGGTGTCAGTGTGGCCGTAGGGGATATTCATACAGGATGTCTATGACCAGGCGTCTTCTAGTGGGGCTGATCGCTGTGGCCTGTGTGGCAGCACAGTCAGACTTAGAGAGAAGGGCACAGGAGTTTCTGGACACGTTTGATGGGAACGCTACTCATCTCATGTATCAGTATTCCCTGGCATCATGGGCGTACAACACAGATATTTCCCAGGAGAATTTAGACAAACTGGTGAGTTTTCTGGTAGATTTAAAGTGGCACTAATGAAAGGCAGAGTTTCAGAGCCATCTTCAGAGACCCCTATGGCCTGTAGCTGGGGGTCCACAAGGCTGAACTGAGAAACAGGGTGGATCTATGGGTCTGGTTCTGAACAATGACAATAATGGTATATTGCTGTCAATTTTGGATTGGTGGGCTACATCTCAACACATAACTCCAGACAGACAACTAGTTATTTGATATTGTCTATTGTATTGTATTGTTAATATTATGAATGAAATGTCATTTCTGTCAATGTTTTGTTATGGTTTCAGGGTGTACAGAGCGCAATCTGGGGAGAATACTACAGCAAAGTATCCAAGGAGTCGGAGAACTTTCCAATCGATCAGATCAGTGATCCATTGATCAAACTCCAGCTGACTTCCCTCCAGGACAAGGGCTCTGGGGCCCTGTCCGCAGACAAAGCAGCACATGTAAGACACATTCTTTCACTGCTGTCTCTGATCTTTTTCTTCTTGATTTTAATGATTTAACCTTTTAAAATCACAATTCACCAACATATGGGTACAATGCATTTAAAATCATTGACTAGAGGAATTCTTTCCATTGTGGTCTTCTTTCAGTCCATATGTAAGATAACTTTTCTTTCTGTCCTCATCTCTTCTATTAGTCTGACTGTCCTCATCTCTTCTATTAGTCTGACTGTCCTCATCTCTTCTATTAGTCTGACTGTCCTCATCGCTTCTATTAGTCTGACTGTCCTCATCTCTTCTATCAGTCTGACTGTCCTCATCTCTTCTATTAGTCTGACTGTCCTCATCTCTTCTATTAGTCTGACTGTCCTCATCTCTTCTATTAGTCTGACTGTCCTCATCTCTTCTACTAGTCTGACTGTCCTCATCTCTTCTATTAGTCTGACTGTCCTCATCTCTTCTATTAGTCTGACTGTCCTCATCTCTTCTATTAGTCTGACTGTCCTCATCTCTTCTATTAGTCTGACTGTCCTCATCTCTTCTATTAGTCTGACTATCCTCATCTCTTCTATTAGTCTGACTGTCCTCATCTCTTCTATTAGTCTGACTGTCCTCATCTCTTCTATTAGTCTGACTGTCCTCATCTCTTCTATTAGTCTGACTGTCCTCATCTCTTCTATCAGTCTGACTGTCCTCATCTCTTCTATTAGTCTGACTGTCCTCATCTCTTCTATTAGTCTGACTGTCCTCATCTCTTCTATTAGTCTGACTGTCCTCATCTCTTCTACTAGTCTGACTGTCCTCATCTCTTCTATTAGTCTGACTGTCCTCATCTCTTCTATTAGTCTGACTGTCCTCATCTCTTCTATTACAGGCTAGTCAAATACTCACGGGAACAGGCTAGTCAAATACTCACGGGTACAGGCTAGTCAAATACTCACGGGAACAGGCTAGTCAAATACTCACGAGAACAGGCTAGTCAAATACTCACGGGAACAGGCTAGTCAAATACTCACAGGAACAGGCTAGTCAAATACTCACGGGAACAGGCTAGTCAAATACTCACGGGAACAGGCTAGTCAAATACTCACGGGAACAGGCTAGTCAAATACTCACGGGAACAGGCTAGTCAAATACACACGGGAACAGGCTAGTCAAATACTCACGGGAACAGGCTAGTGAAATACTCACGGGAACAGGCTAGTCAAATACTCACGGGAACAGGCTAGTCAAATATTCACGGGAACAGGCTAGTCAAATACTCACGGGAACAGGGTAGTCAAATACTCACGGGAACAGGCTAGTCAAATACTCACGGGAACAGGCTAGTCAAATACTCACGGGAACAGGCTAGTCAAATACACACGGGAACAGGGTAGTCAAATACTCACGGGAACAGGCTAGTCAAATACTCACGGGAACAGGCTAGTCAAATACTCACGGGAACAGGCTAGTCAAATACTCACAGGAACAGGCTAGTCAAATACTCACAGGAACAGGCTAGTCAAATACTCACGGGAACAGGCTAGTCAAATACTCACGGGAACAGGCTAGTCAAATCATTGTAATACCACAACATAGCATAACTTGTTTGTGATGTTGTTGTTAATGTTGTTGTTGTTGTTAATGTTGTTGTTGTTGTTAATGTTGATGTTGTCGATGTTGTTGTTGATGTTGTTGTTGTTGATGTTGTTGTTAATGTTGTTGTTGTTAATGTTGTTGTTGTTGTTAATGTTGATGTTGTTGTTGTTGTTAATATTGATGTTGTTGTTGTTGTTAATGTTGATGTTGTTGTTGTTAATGTTGATGTTGTCGATGTTGTTGTTGATGTTGTTGTTAATGTTGTTGTTGTTGTTAATGTTGTTGTTGTTGTTAATGTTGATGTTGTTGTTGTTGTTAATGTTGATGTTGTTGTTGTTGTTAATGTTGATGTTGTTGTTAATGTTGATGTTGTTGTTGATGTTGTTGTTGATGTTGTTGTTGTTGTATTTCATGTCAGCTGAACAAAGTGATGAATAAGATGAGCTCCATCTACAGTACAGGCACGGTGTGCAAGAGAGAAGACCCCTTTGACTGTCAAACTTTGGAACCAGGTAAAGGCCAGAGTCCCACATCACCCAGTTGCGGCCCACTTTTTGGAAGCAAACCACTCAATTTCGTCTCTGCGTTATATTGGCATCGAACATGTCACCCTCCCTAGGAGAGGGGGTGACCTTGATCATTTATTGTTAAAACGAGAGGCTGCCTGGATTTTTAATTTAAAGACCCTTGCTCCCTTCGGTCTCAACATAGACTTTGATCTTAAGCCATTCTTGTGATTATTGTGACTTTGCCATTGTAATTGTTTGTAAGCTTGTGTAGTCTAAAATGAATCTATGATCGTATGCTATCCATTTGTTTTTTGTATACTGTTCTTTGTATGCCATTTTAATATTTGAGAATTAACCAATGATATTAGGCCACACTTGGCCATGATTACAGACACCTGTGAGTCTTTTGACACAATATAAACGAGTCATCCCGCAGTGTTTGGGATCGTACCCTGATGAAGACAGCTTGGCTGTCGAAACGTTGGACATAAAAATGTTGCATCTGAGCTCCTAGAGTGTGCTGCTCTCCTTTGTTTTCAAGTTTTCTACTCCGCTGGCCAGCACCTCGCCTAAATAGGTGTGCGTTTCTTTTTCTTCTAGAAAGGCCAGAGTCCCACATGGCTCTGGGTGAAAGTAGGACACTAAGTAATGAATTGGGTGCCATTTGGTATGGGTACAAAGTACCAACTGTCAGCTCGGCTGTGGCAACCTGACTTTACGACCGACTGCCCTTTTACGGATGTCCAAGGTCATTGACTGAGTCCCAAATGGCACTCTATTCCCTATATAGGGCACTACTTTTGACCATGGCCCTAGTAGTGTCAAACGTAGAGCAAAATATAGGGTCAAAAGTAGTGCACTATTTAGTGTCAAAGTAGTGTACTAAATTGTGTACCAGTGGGATGCAGACCCTAGACTTCTATAAAAACGGTATATCTCAAGACTACTAGTCACTCTGTCAGATACTTCAACAACAAAAAGCCCTGCCGAAAAACTCCCCTAGTTTTGAAGGAATAGTATTTCTTGTAAAAGGTGTCTCCTCACTTCAGGTTTTGGTGCTTGGATGTCTTGGTGAGGGAGATGGCTTCAGAAATCTGAGGTCAGATAGTGGTTTAATGTTGTGTAGGAAAAAAGGAACCCCAGCTCAATGATATTCCTGATGCGAGGATACATAAAAGAATAACAAAAATACTAGGGACAAGAATACTGGTATGCTGGAGTTTCTATTTCAAATATGAACTAGCCTTTTTTCAACTGGTTTACTGCTGTGTCTAATGTCTAGGGCTGGAGAGTGTAATGGCCAACATGGACAGTGACTACTATGAGCGTCTGCATGTATGGGAGGGCTGGAGAGTGGAGGTAGGGAAGAAGATGAGGCCTCTATATGAAGACTATGTGGACCTTAAGAACGAAGCTGCCAAACTCAATGGTAGACCTACTACTACTACTGCTAATACTACTACTATACTGCTATTATTACTACGACTACTACTACTACTACACTACCATACTACTACTACTACTACTAGTACTATAGTGCTACTACTACTACTACTACTGCTATAAGTACTACTACTATTACTACTACTATTACTACTATACGAGTACTACTACTACTACTACTATACTTATACTACTACTACGACTACTACTAATACTATTACTACTATATTACTGCTGCTGCTACTACTACTACTACTACTACTATATTACTATTACTACTACTACTACTACTACTAAAACTACTACTACTACTACGGTACTACTATACTGCTAGTATATTACTCTATTACTATACTACTACTACTACTACTACTACACTACTACTATATTACTATACTACTACTACTATCTTACTATACTACACATAATATATTACCAATATACTACTACTATACTACTACTATATTACTACTATACTACTACTACAAACCTGTCCAACTACTACTACTATATCTATCGCCACAGGTTATGAGGACTACGGAGACTATTGGCGGTCCAACTATGAAACTATCGATGACAGCCCGTACAACTACGCCAGGGGCCAACTGATGACCGATGTGAGGCGCATTTACAAAGAGGTACGTTGTCGACTGTTGTGGTGCTTCAACTACGCTGAGCTTTTCTCACATACAAATGAAATGTATTGTATGTCGCAAAAACACTGTTAATAAAATATTATTGATACTATTTTGTTTTATTGGATGTTTTTGTTATTGTATATATTTCTGTATTGTACAGTTAGAGTTTTGTAGGTTACTTTCTAAATGTAATCCGTTACAGTTACTAGTTACCTGTCCAAAATTGTAATCAGTAATGCAACCTTTGGATTACCCAAACTCAGTAATGTAATCTGATTACTTTCAGTTACTTTTAGACTTCCCCTTAAGAGGCACAGGTTAGCGTTTTTTTCGTCATGAATCTTCTTATGGAGGCAGCGCTGCAAAGTGGTCACTAGCTGGCACAGCCACAAAGTCATCAAATCTGATTTTAAACCTAACCTTAACCTTAACCCTGACCTTAACCACACTGCTAACCCATAATGTCTAACCCTAACCTTAACCACACTGCTAACCCATAATGTCTAACCCTAACCTTAACCACACTGCTAACCCATAATGTCTAACCCTAACCACACTGCTAACCCATAATGTCTAACCCTAACCACACTGCTAACCCTAATGTCTAACCCTAACCTTAACCACACTGCTAACCCATAATGTCTAACCCTAACCTTAACCACACTGCTAACCCATAATGTCTAACCCTAACCTTAACCACACTGCTAACCCATAATGTCTAACCCTAACCTTAACCACACTGCTAACCCATAATGCCTAACCCTAACCTTAACCACACTACTAAACCCAATGTCTAACCCTAACCACACTGCTAACCCATAATGTCTAACCCTAACCTTAACCACACTGCTAACCCATAATGTCTAACCCTAACCTTAACCACACTGCTAACCCATAATGTCTAACCCTAACCTTAAATTAAGAATATAGCCAATTTTGAGTCTGCAGCTGGCCCATCTAGCTGAAATCGCTCAGTTCTGCCTCCAGGACAAGACTCATCCCAATAAACGTCAACCTTCTTATTAACGTCAACCTGCTTATTAAGAGGCATTAGAAGAAGACAAAAAATAATATTACCAATTGAACAACATCCATTGCAGGATAAGTTAATGTTAGAGTTTACATAGCTGGCCATATATGGGTGTTACATTTTACTTCATGGGTTGGTTATTTAGGCTTCTTTTAACCCATCGCTTTCTACTACTGTATAGATAATAATTGGATTAGGCTATATTTTTACATTAAACACCAGGGTCTGCCAGATTTCCTGTCATTCCAATTCATGTAATACTCCTTGATCTTAAAGAATAGGACTTGGAAATATGGAAATATAGATTAGTCAAATTGTTTTACCCGAGTATAACCCAATAACTAAGGATTAATTAGCCTACTCTGTTGTTTATGATTTTGTTGTCATCGACGATTGATTGGGCTTTCTCGTGGTCATCTTAAATTATAATTTTTTTTGACAGTATGTATAAAAATACCACGGGGGCGTTGAGCAGGGAGGAACTGCCTCAACCTGTTATTCCATAGGCTGGGATCCGCACTATGAAGCGGCTGCAAGAACGCATTTTATACTGGCTGTATACTGGCATATTCATTACGCCGATTCTGTTGCAAAACGTTTCTTAAACGGAAGCAAACTGGACGAAACGGGGAGGGACCTACCTGAATTTGTCCAATAGAAACTATTATTTTGCTCTGTTTGCTTCCGTTTGGTTCTGTCACAAAAACCACGATTGATAGGCAGCTTAAACGTATTATATTCAACCATTATTGGGTTAAAATACACATATACATTTGTGAACAGCCACCCACATTCACAACATCCACAATCCGTAAGGCGCAAATAGCTAAATGAGAGCGCAGCAGTGTGATTCACATCCATGCGCTATGCAGCCCAGATATCAGTAATAAGTGATATCCATATCGCCCGTTGGGCTACACCATTACTGTCGTCTTTACCTCCAAGCGTTTATTCAAGTTGGAAGACATAGCTTGGACTGTAGCCTACAAAAGCATATTCCTGCGATCCATCAAACGCATTTGTTGTGTCATCATGGTGGTCTCTAATTTGTGGTCAAACTCGCTCAGGCAGAACAAATAAAAATGACCGCGGTAAAGACAGTTTTAGTTGGATATTCGAAGGATATTCGCGCTTTCAAACCTCAATAGCTTTCAAACCACTTGAGCCACAGACTCCAAATAAGTGTCATGATGTTGGAAAAATTGCGCACACCAGATTTGGACATTAATTCGCTTTCCAAAGCTAATAAACATGTGGAAATGTGAGCAGCATTTTGTATTCCTAGTTGAATTAGTTAGGGCGCATAAACAAAGTACAAACTTTTTTTACATTTGAATTTCAATAGCTCCTTGGTCATGTGACCTACTGACTTCAAACAAGGTTCAGAATGTCCACTCAGTGGGCCTACACATTGGACACCTTTTAGTTTGTTCATTTTTATCTAACACGTTTTTACATGAATTTTTCAACATTTAAAATGTCAATAGCTCATTGGTCATGTGACCTAATGACTTCAAACAAGGTTCAGAATGTCCACTGACTACCCTTCTATATTGCACAACCTTTAGTTTGTCCATTTTCATCTCACAAGATTTTACATTAATTTTTCTAAATAAAAAATGTATATCTTACAGGCCTACATCTTCTCTCACTTCGTTGGTGTGTCACCTCACCAAATCTGAATACCATGATGTTGACATATTTGCTATATTTGCTAGGCCTTTTTTGTCGTCTAAACATGTATTTTGCTTTACACGACTGAAAGGTGCAGGTGGTCAAGGCACAGAAGTAAGGTGAGGCTTTTCTCCGTCTGTGATTAGCTTTGATATGCTGGTATTTGAATGCCAAGTTGCAGCATGGATTGACCTTATTTAATTCAGAATAAAGCACATCTGTCCATGGCTGTTTGAGGTACCTGGTTTGAGGTACCTGGTTTGAGGTACCTGGTAAGGGCTTTATTTTCTTCCACCTGTCCATCTTAATAGAAATGGAAAATGACTTTGCCCCTGGTCTGGTTATTCTTTTAGCATCACTCACTTGTTCTGTCCTTCTGTCTCTGGAGTACTCTTCGTCACTTTGTGTTTGTATGTCATCTTTCCTCTCCTCTAGAGCCTCTGCCTCATCTTCTGTCCCTCTGTCTCTAATGATCTGGTTGGTGTTGACTGAATTTCTGGCCATCATCAATATTTCCCTTTCCGTTGTCATCTTTATTTGCCAGTTTCATGACTCTGTTTGTAATGTGTTGTTAACTCGATCATCTTGTTGTTGTTGTATGTTTTCTGTAATGACATTAAAAGTGAATTAATCACTATGTCGATACCTTTATGTCACTCAGAAATACAAAAAGCTATCAGAATGTAAGTTGATCACTGCACAGGAAAACAACTGTATTTTCAACGTGTAGTGGTGTGAATGTTATACGTTTTGGTGTTACACAAAAGATGTAGGAATTTATTTTCCCAGTTAGAAATTGTAGGCCATGCATCAAATAACTATTTTCATCAGAAAAACAAACCCTCAAATGCACTATTGCATTTTGTAAGTTGTCTGCATGTGGCTTGTTGTAAATGCACTCAAATATCAAGTCATTATCAGGTTATGTAAACTGTGTTCTAATACTCAACGTAGAAGGATTTGTCTTAATGTACAGTATATGAAAGTAATGCTATGAAAATGATTCTATCACGTTATCAAGCTCACTCTGACTGACAAATCACTGCCTATTACTGTGATTAAAAAGAGCATATGAAACATTGTTTTTCATGAGGCCTACCTGTGCGCCTTCCTTTAAGCACCTCTGTTCGAACACCTCTCCTGTCCTTGATCCATGCCACATACAGCCATCTGTGGATCTTTCAGTGTCCATGTGAAAGATAGTTATTGCGAGGCTGGAACATTTAACTTCAAAACATTTTTTTACACCAATGTAAAATGAAGGGCTGCAAAGCTTACAGATTTAAGTCTAATAACATGAGATGAAAGTAGACAAACATCAGAGTGTCCATTATGAAGGCATAGTCAGTGGACATTCTGAACCTTGTTTGAAGTCAGTAGGTCACAATTTTGAAAAATGAATGTAAAATCATGTGAGGGGAAAATGGACAAACTAAAGGGTGTGCAATATAGAAGTGTATTCAGTGGACATTCTGAACCTTGTTTAAGTCAGTAGGTCATATGACCAATGAGGTATTGAAATGTAAAAATGTAAATAAATAATTTAAAATAGTGTGAGATGTAAATCGATATAGAAAGTGTGTGCAATGTGTGTCAATGCCATCGGGTTAGCTACAGCCAGTTTGGAAAGTTTTAGGAGTAATGGTTAAAGAGCTATTGAAATTTGAAAAACTTGATTTGTCACTATGTTGACGGTCCCTAACTGCTGTTGGTGGACGTAAGGAAAACTACAGGCGAATATTCGTGGAATATCCAACCTGAAACTGTCCTCGGTATAAAAATGTGCCCCTTTTTTCAATGCTGATTTGAATGTCATTGAGAAACAGAAAGATGTCAAATCATTTGTTTGTTTCCTTTCTGAATTTAAAAGTAATACTAGAAGTAATCATATCGGTATCTGTAATCGGGTTACAATATTTTTGCTGGTAACATAACAAATTAGAGTTAGATTTTTGGAATCCGTTATATGTAATCCATTACTCCCCAACCAGCATGCTTTCCTTGCATTATGTAAATCGGACTTGCCACATCAAAGATATGGTGTTTTTATGTTTTATTTCACACCACCAACTCTATTGTGTCTTTCCAGATCCTCCCCCTGTACAAAGAGCTGCATGCCTATGTGAGGTCTAAGCTGCAGGCCAAACACCCTGAACACATCCACCCAGAGGGGGGCCTGCCTGCACATCTACTGGGTGAGGTCGCTGGACAGGGCACAGCTTTTGCTCCAACACTGCTGGAACAGGACTGATTCAGCTTATGAAGGTCTTCTCTCTCTCTCTAATGACCTTTTTCAGGTGACATGTGGGGAAGGTTTTGGACAGGTCTTTACCCCATCTCAACCCCTTTTCCAGAGAAAACCGATATTGATGTGACGGACGCTATGATCGCACAGGTTGAGTGAAAATAAATCATGATCTGCTATTGTATGTATCCAATATGGACCTTGAAAATTGTAGACTAGGAATTGTGGGTTGGATCTGAAGGAAACAAGTGTGACTTTAATAGTGACTTCTATTACTTTCAGTTCTTACCCCCTAAAATACACTGTGAGTTAAACACCTTTTCTGTAATTCCCAGAAATGGCCTAAGGACAGACTGTTCCAAGAAGCAGAGAAGTTCTTCATGTCGGTGGGTCTATACAAGATGTTCGATAACTTCTGGAAGGACTCTATGCTGGAGAAACCTACTGATGGCAGGAAGGTAGTGTGCCACCCTACAGCCTGGGACATGGGGAACAGAGAGGACTTCAGGTAACAGGAATCCTATTCATCCTGCATTTAACTAGCCTAGTGGTTAACAGCGTTGGGCCAGTAACCAAAAGGTTGCTGGTTCGACTCCCTGAGCAGGCAAGGTGGAAAACTCTGCTGTTCTGCCTTTGAGCAAGGCAGTTAACCCCCAACAACAACTGCTCCCCGGGTGTTGATGACGTGGACGGCGATTAAGGCAGCCCCCCACACCTCTCTAATTCAGAGGGGTTGGGTTAAATGCGGAAGACACATTTTGCTTGAATGCATTCAGTTGTACAACAAACTAGGTATCCCCCTTTCCCTTTACTTAGCCCAGGACATGCAGAGTGACAAGCCTTAGGGAGGGACAGAGAGGACTTCAGGAATCATGTTCGTACTGTATTTATCCCTGGACACGCAGTAAGTAGAGCCTTAGGGAGGGACAGAGAGGACTTCAGGTAACAGGAATCATGTTGGTCCTGTATTTATCCCTGGACATGCAGTAAGTAGAGCCTTAGGGAGGGACAGAGAGGACTTCAGGTAACAGGAATCATGTTGGTCCTGTATTTATCCCTGGACACGCAGTAAGTAGAGCCTTAGGGAGGGACAGAGAGATTGCATGCACTAACTACTTATATAGAATTCATATCCTGTTAGTCACAGCAGCATGTCATAAAGATATGAAGGAATTCTGTTGTGAAACATAAATCATCAAGGTAAAATCCAGAGCACGTTGAACTTCTTTTCAAAATGCTGTACACACATGTAGAATAAAATCTGAAGGAGTTTATCTGATTTTGTAGGCTATACCTCCTTACACTCAGCATCAATTGTAATGATTAAATATTAATCATAAATATTAACTTATTATACGGTATTGTACTGTATTAAAATGTATTATACTGTATTATATACTGTATTATACTGTATTATGTATTATAACGTATTATACTGTATTATATAATGTATTATACTGTATTATAAGGTATTATACTGTATTATATACTGTATTATACGTATTATAATGCATTATTCTGTATTATATTGTATTATTCTGTATTATAATGTATTATACTGTTTTATAATGTATTATACTGTATTATACTGTACTTCCCTGACTTTGTCTACTTCTTAAATTTCCCCCATTTCCAGGATCAAGATGTGTACGGAGGTGAACATGGACCACTTCCTGACAGCACACCATGAGATGGGACACAACCAGTACCAGATGGCCTACAGGAACCTGTCCTACCTGCTGAGAGACGGGGCTAACGAGGGCTTCCACGAGGCCGTGGGGGAGATCATGTCCCTGTCCGCTGCCACCCCCAAACACCTGAAGGCCCTGGGACTCCTGCCAGACGACTTCGTCGAGGATAAAGGTGACACCTGAGTCAGGGGTAGGGACAGGGTCAGGGACAGGGTCAGGCACGGACAGGGACAGGGTCAGGGACAGGGTCAGGGGTAGGGACAGGTAGCGGTAGAAACACATCTAGATCTGATGATAACAGTTAGACAACAGTTGTTGTTATAGCTGGTCTATGGAATACCTGAGTTACATCTGAACAGAGTCCAGGTTAGGGACAGGGTCAGGGCCAGGGTCAGGGACAGGGTCAGGGACAGGGTCAGGGACAGGGACAGGGTCAGGGTCAGGGCCAGGGACAGGGACAGGGACAGGGACAGGGACAGGGTCAGGGACAGGGTCAGGGACAAGGACAGGGCCAGGGTCAAGGGTAGGGACAGGGACAGGGACAGGGACAGGGACAAGGACAGGGCCAAGGCGAGGGCAGGTACGAGCAAATCCACATGTATATCTGATGAGGATAATTGACACTGAGTCAGACCATGTTGTTGTAGGTTTTGTTTCACGTTGTTTCATCAAAATGGCTCCTCTAGTGACTTCCTGTCTTGGATAACACTCTATTCACTATGAAGTGTCCTACTTTTTTACCAGAGACCATTACACTTTATTTTCTATAAAGTGTCACCATTTTAGATGTACCCTCTCTCAAACAGCACTTCTTTCTCTTCCTCCCGCCCCAATACAGAGACTGAGATCAACTTCCTGATGAAGCAGGCCCTGACCATCGTGGCCACCCTGCCTTTCACCTACATGCTGGAGGAGTGGAGGTGGCAGGTCTTCCTGGGGACCATCCCCAAGGACCAGTGGATGCAGCGCTGGTGGGAGATGAAGTAAGGAAGGACCTCTTCTGGAGCTTCTTCAGCTTGTCATAGGTCATAGTTTATTTAGCTTTAGGTGATGGGAGATAAAGAATCATAAACAATATATCAGTGTTGTATATCAATGTAAAGAAGGAGCTCTAGTGGAGGCCTAGTGTTTTTACCTCATAGTTGGTTTAGCAATACACTGTAGGGACATTACAATGCTAACTATTGATGCTAACTCTGTTACCAGGAGGGATATGGTCGGTGTAGTGGAGCCCTTACCCAGAGATGAGACATACTGTGACCCGCCTGCTCTGTTCCACGTGTCCGGAGACTACTCCTTCATCAGGTCTCATCTCAATACCCCTCACATCCAGCCGTTCTCAATACCCCTCACATCCAGCCGTTCTCAATACCCCTCACATCCAACCATTCTCAATACCCCTCACATCCAGCCATTCTCAATACCCCTCACATCCAGCCGTTCTCAATACCCTCACATCCAGCCGTTCTCAATACCCCTCACATCCAGCCGTTCTCAATACCCCTCACATCCAGCCGTTCTCAATACCCCTCACATCCAGCCATTCTCAATACCCCTCACATCCAGCCGTTCTCAATACCCCTCACATCCAGCAGTTCTCAATACCCCTCACATCCAGCCGTTCTCAATACCCCTCACATCCAGCCGTTCTCAATACCCCTCACATCCAGCCATTCTCAATACCCCTCACATCCAACCGTTCTCAATACCCCTCACATCCAGCCGTTCTCAATACCCCTCACATCCAGCCGTTCTCAATACCCCTCACATCCAGCCATTCTCAATACCTCTCACATCCAGCCGTTCTCAATACCCCTCACATCCAGCCATTCTCAATACCCCTCACATCCAGCCGTTCTCAATACCCCTCACATCCAGCCGTTCTCAATACCCCTCACATCCAGCCGTTCTCAATACCCCTCACATCCAGCCGTTCTCAATACCCCTCACATCCAGCCATTCTCAATACCCCTCACATCCAGCCGTTCTCAATACCCCTCACATCCAGCCGTTCTCAATACCCCTCACATCCAGCCGTTCTCAATACCCCTCACATCCAGCCGTTCTCAATACCCCTCACATCCAGCCGTTCTCAATACCCCTCACATCCAGCCGTTCTCAATACCCCTCACACCCAGCCGTTCTCAATACCCCTCACACCCAGCCGTTCTCAATACCCCTCACATCCAGCCGTTCTCAATACCCCTCACATCCAGCCATTCTCAATACCCCTCACATCCAGCCGTTCTCAATACCCCTCACATCCAGCCGTTCTCAATACCCCTCACATCCAGCCATTCTCAATACCCCTCACATCCAGCCGTTCTCAATACCCCTCACATCCAGCCGTTCTCAATACCCCTCACATCCAGCCATTCTCAATACCCCTCACCTCCAGCCATTCTCAATACCCCTCACATCCAGCCGTTCTCAATACCCCTCACATCCAGCCGTTCTCAATACCCCTCACATCCAGCCATTCTTGTTGTAATGCCGTATCTGTCTCTGTGCAGATCTGGGTCCAATAGCAATTGAGGTTTCGCTTGATTTAGTTTTTAGATTTTGTATTTTTGGGACAATTAAATTGGTTCCATTGTACATGGTAAACTAAATCACACTTAGCTCAAGTATTAGAACTATGTACAGTCCATGTATGAGGAAGGACCTATCCTGGAGCTTCTTCAGCTTGCCATAGGTCATTTAGCTTTAGGTGGTGGGAGATGATGAAGCATAGACATGTATTTGATCCAGAACTGTCTCTGTCTGTCATAGATACTTCACCAGGACATGTACTGTATTTGACCCAGGACTGTCTCTGTCTGTCATAGATACTTCACCAGGACATGTACTGTATTTGACCCAGGACTGTCTCTGTCTGTCATAGATACTTCACCAGGACATGTACTGTATTTGACCCAGGACTGTCTCTGTCTGTCATAGATACTTCACCAGGACATGTACTGTATTTGACGCAGGACTGTCTCTGTCTGTCATAGATACTTCACCAGGACATGTACTGTATTTGACCCAGGACTGTCTCTGTCTGTCATAGATACTTCACCAGGACATGTACTGTATTTGACCCAGGACTGTCTCTGTCTGTCATAGATACTTCACCAGGACATGTACTGTATTTGACCCAGGACTGTGTCTGTCTGTCATAGATACTTCACCAGGACATGTACTGTATTTGACCCAGGACTGTCTCTGTCTGTCATAGATACTTCACCAGGACATGTACTGTATTTGACCCAGGACTGTCTCTGTCTGTCATAGATACTTCACCAGGACTATCTATCAGTTCCAGTTTCAGAAGGCCCTCTGTGAGGCAGCTGGCCACTCTGGACCCTTATTCAAGTGTGACATCACCAACTCTACAGCAGCCGGGGACAAGCTCAGGTGCTCATACCAAATCTGTTCGTTGCGTCTGTCATGTCTAAGAATGCTGAATGGCCAATGAACAAGTAAACAAACTAACAACTACATCTCATTTTACAGGACAATGCTGGAGTTTGGGAGGTCAAAGTCGTGGACCAGAGCCCTGGAGACGATTTCAGGACATGCCAAGATGGACTCCGCCCCTCTCCTGGACTACTTCAAGGACCTCCATGTTTGGCTAATAGAAGAAAACAGGAAGAACAACAGGAAGCCAGGATGGAGAGCAGCTGAGGACCCATGTGAGTACCTATAGAGTAGTGTCCCTATCCATACTAGGGCACTATCTAGTGTGCATAGCCAATATTGCGCTTCACATGAAGTAGTACAAAAGTACAGAGGACCCATGTGAGACCAGATTCTGTATCTAGCTCACTATCTAGTATGCATAGTCAATACATCGCTCCATACTAAGTTGTATGCAATTTTAGATATAGTTAAAAGTGATATATTCTATATATAATAATACATATTTTGTATCTGTTCATCAGTCTCAGAGAATGCCTACAAAGTGAGGTTGAGTCTGAAAGCAGCTATGGGTGACAAGGCAGTGAGTACACTAAGATGAATTTACTGTGGTTGGAAAACAGCTGCACTACCTTCTCCTTTAGACAATCTCTTCATATAATCCAGTTGAACTGACTTTGTTTCTCTTCCAGTACATTTGGAACGGCAACGAGATGTACCTGTTCAAAGCCAACATGGCCTACGCCATGAGACAGTATTACCTTGAGGTCAACAAGACGGAAGTTCTTTTCACGTAAGTGTTTCACAATAAAAGTCCACCTAGACATCACTCTCAGCTTTGCTTCTCTTTATGTCATTCACTCCCATCACATTCCAGAATGAAAATGTATATTTATTGTATCAATATTATTTATTAGAATCTTGTGACATCAAATAATTGTATTATTATCTTTGTTCCAGGACTGAGAACATCCACACCTACAAGGAGACAGCCAGAATCTCTTTCTACTTTGTGGTGACTGACCCTGCCAACCCTGCCGTGGTCATTCCCAAAGCTGAGGTAGAGGCCGCTATCAGGTAAAGGAGTCGACCCTTGAACGTGAGCTGATTAAACATGCTAAAACAAACTTTGCCCGATCATATCTGCCAAACTGATTGAGTGACACCACAAGACTGTCTGAAACAGAGTAATAACACTTCGTGTAGCATTCTTGATGTGGTTTCTGAAACTACAGCCATAAACAAAGTTGCATTTTCCCGCCAGCATTCAGTAAATCCTGTTATGGGTGTTTTATTCCAGTATTTGTACTTGTAACACTCCTAACATTACCCATAACCCCACGACTCAGGCCATCGTCCATTTCACTAGGTTGTCCAGAGGTCGAATCAATGACGCATTCAAACTGGACGATAAAACTCTGGAGTTCGAGGGTCTCCTAGCAACGCTGGCCCCGCCCGTGGAGCAGCCGGTCACCGTCTGGCTGGTGGTGTTTGGGGTGGTCATGGGACTGGTGGTCTGCATGGGCTGTTACCTCATCATCTCTGGCTTCAGAGACAGGAAGAAGTGAGTCTAGGCCGTATTCATAACAAGGTTGATCATCTCAGGTTTCAGAGACAGGAAGAAGTAAGTCTGGGCCGTATTCATAACAGGGTTGATCATCTCTGGTTTCAGAGACAGGAAGAAGTAAGTCTGGGCCGTATTCATAACAGAGTTGATCATCTCTGGTTTCAGAGACAGGAAGAAGCGAGTCTGGGCCGTATTCATTATAGGATTGCAAAATTCTTCCAACCAGGATCTCTGGAAAACCAGGGAATTTGGGCAAAGTTACCAGGATTTTGCAACCCTATTCATAAAGCATACCAGAGTAAGAGTGCTGATCTAGGATCAGGTCCTCCCTGTCCATGTAATCATGTAATCATTATGATCTAAAAGGCAAACCTGATCCTAGGTCAGCGCCAACTGTGAGATGCTATGTTGTTTTAAGGAATGAAGAGTAAAAAGAGAGGTTCAAATAAAGATTGAACCAAACTTAATCCTGAAATCTAGTCAACCTAAATCAACAACTTCAAGTATTGGACATGTATTCGACCCAGGTCTGGAAGAGACAAATTAATTGCTACATCACTTGCAAATTGTGAGGTTGTTAATAAAATATGGAAAATGTGTCTTAAAATTGCTTAAATGAACATGACACAGTTCTTTCTCTTCTATATCTCCAGAAAATGTGCAGCGAAAGCTGAAGAGAATGCAGAGAACCCCTACGGCGTGACCAACAAAACATTTGAGAGGGAAGAGGATGAACAGACAGGATTCTGAGTCGGTGATTGTCAGTATGAAAGTTTGACAGAAGACTTGGCAGATCTGAAAACCCCCTACAGCAACAGCTCTTTCAAGCATTAGAAGTTGGATCATTTGTTTAAATTATGTATAAATTCAAGACATTTGTATCATTTTAGAATACATTTTATTCTAAATAAAAATACTTAAGTCACAGAAAAATAATATAAAAGCATTACTCATCTGACTAAACTATCAATAACTGAAAAATGATTTGTGTATGATACATAGCTACTTCTCTCTGCAATAGCAGAATAACAGGTCACTGCTGCATTATTGCATTACACATACATATTGTAATACCAGTACACCCCCATACTTTTCCTGGGCTCTGTTTCTCTACATTCACTCTACAGTACATTTATGGTAGCCAGTATAGTCCACTCAGCAATCATCATTGTTTTCCAGGGACTCATGGGATCAATACAAAAATACAAATGACATGGTATAAAACAGTGGTATAAAATGGTGGTATAAAAATACACTATAGAAACTACATAGATTAACATAACATGCAGAAACAACAAACCCTCTTCATCATTTATGGATGACAAAGAAGAATGACTGGTCCCCTGTCATCCCCTGGGGTTTCCCCAAATCTACTTTGGTCTCATTAGAAGTGCGGATGAACCAGCCCTGGCAGTAGGCGGACTCAAACCGGCGCTGTTTGCTCATTTCAGCCTTCATGTAGAAGACAAACGCCTGGATCTCCTCATCATCCTTCCTGATGCTTTTCAGTCTGTGTTTGTCACAAGCCTGAAAGGATATGTACAGGTTAAAGCTATAATTATTATTATTCAACTACATTAAATAACAATTCATTTTAGTCGTTGTGCATATCTACCTAAATCTGTTTTTAAAGCCTGAATGGACCTGTATAGTATAGGTAACACCATTCACTACTCAAATTCAACATGAACATGGAATAACATGAACATGGAATAACAACAACCTGGAATAACAACAACCTGGAATAACAACAACCTGGAATAACAACAACCTGGAATAACAACAACCTGGAATAACAACAACCTGGAATAACAACAACCTGGAATAACATTAACAATAGTCCTTGGTTTCATTTCCTTTACTGACTACTATGAAGTTATTTGAAAAATATGCAATTAGTGGTGAACTAAAACTACATATAGTAGCAATTATATTGAACATCTTAAATTCTTAAATCCTTAAGAGTCTATTGATGCACATCTGTGTGTGAATCTAGTGAACGTAATAAAAAAAATCCCCACCAAAATCTGTCAGTTTAAAACCTCTTTGGGCTAGTGGGCAGTATTTTGACGTCCGGATGAAAAGCGTGCCCAAAGTAAACTGCCTGTTACTCAGGCCCAGAAGCTAGGATATGCATAGAAAACTCTAAAGTTCCTAAAACTGTTAAAATAATGTATGTGAGTATAACAGAACTGAAATGACAGGCGAAAGCCCGAGGACAAACCATCCCCCCAACAAAAAAAATTCTGCCTACCTCTGATTTCAATGGCTGGCACTTTTATAATAAGGCGAAACCCTCCCAAATTGCAGTTCCTAGGGCTTCCACTAGATGTCAAGTCTTTAGAAAGAGTTTCAGGCTGGTTTAAAGAAAAATTTGCCAGAAATTGTAGTTTTTCTAGGTGCTCCCATGTTGGCTGTAGTGTTTTCAAGCGCGTGAATGAGAGAGCGTTCTTTGGTATTTTCCTCCAGTAAAGACAATAACGATTCTCCATCTTACATTTTATTGATTATTTACATATTAGGGTACCTAAGGTTTGATTATAAACATTGTTTGACTTGTTTGGATAAGTTTATTAGTAACGTTTGGGATTCATTTTGTATGCATTTTGAGGGAGGGAAATCGGTGGATTATTGACTGAAGTGCACCAGCTAAACTGAGTTATGGATATAAAGAAGGACTTTATCGAACAAAAGGACCATTTGTAATGTAACTGGGACCTTTTGGAGTGCCAACAGAAGAATATCTTCAAAAGGTAAGGCATATATTATATCGCTATTTCTGACTTTCGTGTCGCAACGGCCTGGTTGAAATATGGGTTTCATGTTTTTGTATGCGGGGCGCTGTCCTCAGATAATCGCATGGTTTGCTTTTGCTGTAAAGCCTTTTTGAAATCTGACACCGCGGCTGGATTGACAAGAAGTTAAGCTTTATTTTGATGTATTACACTTGTATTTATATGAATGTTAAATATTTATATTTCTGTCGTTTGAATTTGGCGCTTTGCAATTTCACCGGATGTTGTCAAATCGATCCCGCTAAAGGGATTTGATGCATAAGAAGTTAACCATTTCACAGTCTAGCTAACAATGTGGTGGCGTGGTGTGTGAAATCAAACGCAGGCCCTCACTTCCCCTTCTCACTGCTGGTCGAGAGCAAGACAGGCTTTATTCACTCACTCTTACATAATAAGGATCCCACGAGTGCCAAAGGTCTCTAGGAAGACTACTTGTCCTGCAACACGTGCTCCACCTCCATTCAGTTCAATTCCCATGTCATTACTGACACCACCCAAAGTTGACGGCTCCTGGCCCCATTTTAATCTAGCAACACAGGAGGTAGGTGGCACCTTAATTGGCGAGGATGGGCTCGTGGTAATGTCTGGAGCGGAATTAGTGGAATGTATGAAATACATCAAACATCCAGGCTATATCACATCCGGCCGTGATTGGGAGTCCCATAGGGCGGCGCACAATTGGCCCAGCATCGTCCAGGTTTGGCTGTCATTGTAAATAAGAATTTGTTCTTAACTGACTTGCCTAGTTAAATAAAGGTTAAATTAAAAAAAAAAAGTAAATTAAAAAAAACACATGGTTTCAGGTGTTTGATGCCATTCTGTTCGCTCTGTTCCAGCCATTGTTATGAGCCGTTCTCCCCTCAGCCTCCACTGTCTTGCAAGTACAGTAGAAGTTCCTATTGGAGATAGACTCCCGGGGAAGTGGTCACCGGTGAGGGCAGCAAGTTGAGGGCTTGACTCTAATCACTCCTGTACCGTTCAGCAACGCTACTCATGACCAGATGTTATACCACACTGTCTAACATCGACTGTTCTATTTCAAACCACCAGCTGTTTCTCATGAAGGAACTCATCTCAGCTGCATCCTGGACATGGGAGAGCCCCTCAGCTGGTAATGAACACAGCTCAGACATGTAAAGTCCCTATTGATCACTGTGTTGAAGTTAACTTTCCCCAACGACGCCACATTTTTTATTTTACCTTTATTTAACTAGGCAAGTCAGTTAAGAACAAATTCTTATTTTCAATGACGGCCTACCGTGGAACAGTGGGTTAACTGCCTTGTTCAGGGGCAGAACGACAGATTTTTACCTTGGCAGCTCAGGGATTCGATCTAGCAACCTTTTGGTTACTGGCCTAACGCCCTAACCACTAGGCTACCTGCCGCTCCGTTGTTCCCTAGAACAACTTAACATACCCAGTCACTAACAGCAAACATACCTGTTCTGTATATTTCCACTATCCTTAAAATACTCACTGAGTTGCACGAATTGACTGAGTCTGTCGTGCCCATATCACCCAGTTGAAGGCTACCTCCATTATACATTCCTCTGTAAATATCAAGGTGAATGCTGCAATTGGTTCCTTTAGCAGTGAAAGGGTGATTGGTGAACAGATTGTGACCTCTCTGGTAAACAACAATACTGTATGTGAACACAATCTGGTCCTGGAATGACTCATTGTTGGTGAATGCCTGTAAACTGACTGGTTGTGCGCCGTACCTTTCATATGGGTTATGACCCTATGTCTGTGCTGCCTAGTGCCTGGCGGAAGAGGGCAGGTATGATGTCACTACTGACTGTGAAAATGCTGGTAAAAGTGACCCCTTTGACAATGTAGGGAGTGACGTCTCGGTCCCTTGTACCACTACAATAAGGAGCCAGAGGTCTGACTATAGCTCGCCTGAACCACCTAACCCCAATATCTATTAGAGGGCCTGAACCACCTAACCCCAATGTCTATTAGAGGGCCTGAACCACCTAACCCCAATGTCTATTAGAGGGCCTTGAACCACCTAACCCCAATATCTATTAGAGGGCCTTGAACCACCTAACCCCAATATCTATTAGAGGGCCTGAACCACCTAACCCCAATATCTATTAGAGGGCCTGAACCACCTAACCCCAATATCTATTAGAGGGCCTGAACCACCTAACCCCAATGTCTATTAGAGGGCCTGAACCACCTAACCCCAATGTCTATTAGAGGGCCCTGAACCACCTAACCCCAATATCTATTAGAGGGCCTTGAACCACCTAACCCCAATGTCTATTAGAGGGCCTGAACCACCTAACCCCAATGTCTATTAGAGGGCCTGAACCACCTAACCCCAATATCTATTAGAGGGCCTTGAACCACCTAACCCCAATGTCTATTAGAGGGCCTTGAACCACCTAACCCCAATGTCTATTAGAGGGCCTGAACCACCTAACCCCAAAGTCTATTAGAGGGCCTGAACCACCTAACCCCAATGTCTATTAGAGGGCCTTGAACCACCTAACCCCAATATCTATTAGAGGGCCTTGAACCACCTAACCCCAATATCTATTAGAGGGCCTTGAACCACCTAACCCCAATATCTATTAGAGGGCCTGAACCACCTAACCCCAAAGTCTATTAGAGGGCCTTGAACCACCTAACCCCAATGTCTATTAGAGGGCCTGAACCACCTAACCCCAATGTCTATTAGAGGGCCTGAACCACCTAACCCCAAAGTCTATTAGAGGGCCTTGAACCACCTAACCCCAATGTCTATTAGAGGGCCTGAACCACCTAACCCCAATGTCTATTAGAGGGCCTTGAACCACCTAACCCCAATGTCTATTAGAGGGCCTTGAACCATCTAACCCCGCTTTTGACACCTTGTAGAGTCCATGCCCCGACAAATTGAGGCTGTTCTGAGGGTAACTCAGTATTAGAAAGGTGTTCCTAATGTTTAGTATAGTCCATGTATGCTCATCTGTGACCTTGTGAGGAGTTATTTGTGTATCTGTAGAAATATCCTCTCTTTAGGGAAGTACTATTGAGAGACTATTGTACTGTTTTGGCGCACACGCTCTCTCCTTGCTGCGCTGCAATAAATATACATATCATTTGAGAACCCAACTTGATACTATAATTTTGTCGTTTCGTTTTTCAGGACCTTACTAACATTAGTCTTAGCAGCAGAAAGCAGAAGGCTATGTGCTCACCTCAACACAGAGAGAGACTCTCTCTCCGTCCTTAACACACTTGAGGAAACAGTTAGAGCTGGTGAAGTTGAGGACCACAGGGACCCCCCGAAACTCTCCGTCCACACAGTCAGACTTGTAGTGATAGATGGTGATTTTCTCTGGAATAAATCAATCAACAAATCAGTAATCAGTTATTACCATAGTAACAAAAAAAACATTGGGATAAAGTTAGCGTTCGCAGTCTGTAGTCTATACAGTTTAGACTGTCCATCATCAAGTTAATATTTACACATAATTGCCATTGCAACGTTTAATAAACACAGTTCTATATTTTTTATCATGATAAAAGAATAAGAAAAATCGACGGCATAATACAAAAACACATTATTATATAACAAACCTGGAGTTGGTGACAAACTAGGAATACTCCACATCCTACGTGTATGTTTACGCCGAAGGTACGTGCGGTATAAATAGTTTTCAATAAAGATGTTGTCCAACTGTTGTATTTTTTCCAAGTTGCCCATTCCTCGAGACACTGAACACAAAGAGAGAAACAGACAAAATGGCCATCAGAAAATACAATGAAGAAGATGAGGAAACATACCTCAACAAGCTCGTCGTTTGGATGATGTCATTGTTTGGGCCCCATGGCAGGTGAAGCTACACAAGTGAAATAAACCCATGGTGCTAAGAGTGGAGGAGATGTGGAAAGGATCCAGTCTAGTTTATAACTATGTAGAGGAGATGTGGAAAGGATCCAGTCTAGTTTATAACTATGTAGAGGAGATGTGGAAAGGATCCAGTCTAGTTTATAACTATGTAGAGGAGATGTGGAAAGGATCCAGTCTAGTTTATAACTATGTAGAGGAGATGTGGAAAGGATCCAGTCTAGTTTATAACTATGTAGAGGAGATGTGGCAAGGATCCAGTCTAGTTTATAACTATGTAGAGGAGATGTGGCAAGGATCCAGTCTAGTTTATAACTATGTAGAGGAGATGTGGCAAGGATCCAGTCTAGTTTATAACTATGTAGAGGAGATGTGGCAAGGATCCAGTCTAGTTTATAACTATGTAGAGGAGATGTGGAAAGGATCCAGTCTAGTTTATAACTATGTAGAGGAGATGTGGAAAGGATCCAGTCTAGTTTATAACTATGTAGAGGAGATGTGGAAAGGATCCAGTCTAGTTTATAACTATGTAGAGGAGATGTGGAAAGGATCCAGTCTAGTTTATAACTATGTAGAGGAGATGTGGAAAGGATCCAGTCTAGTTTATAACTATGTAGAGGAGATGTGGAAAGGATCCAGTGTAGTTTATAAATACGTGGACATGGTGATTGTGATACAGTATTCATGACCAGGGTTTCACTTCTCTGTTGGAATGGTCATGGGAGATAGTGGGGGTAATGAAGGAAGTGTATTTTACATTACACAAACGAACCTGTATTTACTCAGAAATTATGTGATGAAATGGTTAATTCCCAGTAATAAATATGAAAATATGATACTTTCTATAAGCACCACGAGCCACGATTTGGAACCAGTTAGAGTTAAATAAATTGTAATTATACTGTAATAAAATATGATTGTTTCTACAAGCACCGCAATTGCCCACGATTTGGAAGCAGGTAGAGCTGAGTAAGTAATAACAGAAAGTATCTGTTGTCACCATACAATGTCTTCTTAAATGCCAGGCAAAAACCAGTAGGAACAGTAGAATAAAATGGTACAGAAGCGCTGCTCGGGTGGCAGTACTGATACTATTAATAAAAGGAATAGCCTACTTACCAACCAGACGTGTTGAATCTGTTGAAGTAAGCACCAGAACATACCCAGGGTACACCCTGGTTAAATGAAAATATAGGGTGGCCTGCTGTAGTCTAGCTTGTGGTTATATGCTGCCACTCCCCAGTGATCATGTATCGTGTCTGCCTGGGTACGAAACCATCCCACTATCTATTGAACACAATCTTCTCCTGTCTTTCCTGTCCCCTCTACTCACTGTCCTATCAATTAAAAGCAAGTCAAAAATACAAGTGGGCTAGGAACTTCCCCCACTGCTTAAAAATATAGAATAATAAGTCTTACCCAGTGTGATTTTGCTGGACTCTGCGACCATGACAACCTCGTTGAAGTTACAATCCGACTTGCCACAGTTGTGACAAGAGCTCCCGTCACCGCAGCCACGCCCCCTCACCACGGAGATTCTGGTGTTCGTCATGGCAACCACGAACAGACCGTCAACCTCATCATCGGCTTTGTTGACTTCCTCTTCCGTGAGGTCTTCCACGGGGCGATAGGAGTCACTTTATTCAGGGACGATACATGACGTTATTACACATTGTTATGGAGATTTGTGTGAGGCCAGTGGTCCATTAAAACAGGGTTTCTCAAACTCGGTCCTGGGGGCCCCCCTGGGTGAACGTTTTGGTTTTTACCATATCACTACAAAGCTGATTCAAATAATCAAAGCTTGATGAAGAGTTGGTTATTTGAATCAGCTGTGTAGTGCTGGGGTGGGGTGGGTGGGGGGGCAGGACCGAGTTTGGGAAACATTAAAATACATTATACACAAAATATAATATGCATGGAATATACAGTGAGCTCCAAAAATATTGGACTGTGACATATTTTTGGGCGGGTTTGACTCTGTTCTCAAGCACTTTGGATTTGAAATGATACAATGACAGTTTAAATTGCAGACTGTCAGCTTTAATACAGCTAATGTATTATTTACTATTGGGCACAAAATTATCTAAAACACAACCAAAACAAACAGAAAATGCATCCAACAAATTTGTAGAGTCACAAGCTTCATGTAATCATTACGTGCTAGGAAACCAAATACTTAAATATGTATTAAAGTAGTAAAAAGTTAAGTAAATTTGTCCCAATACCTTTGGTCCCCTAAAATGTGGGGACTATGTACAAAAACGGTTCATGGATGACTGACTGATTGGTTAACTGACTGATTGGTTGACTGATTCAGCCCACCTCTCCAGGTCATCCAGGTCGTCCTCTCGTCTCATCTCCAGGCTGAAGCTGAGCATGGTGCTCTCCTTGGAGAACGGGTGGAGAGCCCTGGCCTCAGCCCCCTCCTCTGGGCATCTCTCTGGTGGAGGAGCCCTGCTGGCTTGGTGGACAGTCTAGAGAGATGGGAAGATAACAGACAAGACTATCTGAATAACAACCCTGATGTCCTTCCTCTTTCTATCTGGGGAGGTGAAGAAAACTGTACCATGAACAATGGCATCGTCTCTGTCAATGTAAGGGCTTCATTAGCATGGGAAACATATGTTCACATTGCCAAAGCAAGTGAAATAGATACAATTAAAATAAACTAAAATTAACAGTAAACACTCACAAAAGTTCCAAAAGAATAAAGACATTTCAAAAGTCACATGTCTATATACAGTGTTATAATGACGTGCAAATAGTTAAAGTACAAAAGGGAAAATAAATAAACATCAATATGGGTTGTATTTACAATGGTGTTTGTTCTTCACTGGTTGACCTTTTCTTGTGGCAACAGGTCACAAATCTTGCTGCTGTGATATAACACTGTGGTATTTCACCCAGTAGATATGGGAGTTTATCAAAATTAGGTTTGTTTTCGAATTCTTTGTGGGTCTGTGTAATCTGAGGGAAATGTGTGTCTCTAATATGGTCATATATTGGGCAGGAGGTTAGGAAGTGCAGCTCAATTTCCACCTCATTTTGTGGGCAGTGTGCACATAGCCCGTCTTCTCTTGAGAGCCAGGTCTGCCTACGGCGGCGTTTCTCAATAGCAAGGCTATGCTCACTGAGTCTGTACATAGTCAAAGCTTTCCTTAAGTTTGGGTCAGTCACAGTGGTCAGGTATTCTGCCACTGTGTACTCTTGGTTTAGGGCCAAAAAGCATTCTAGTTTACTCTGTTTTTTTTGTAAATTCTTTCCAATGTATCAAGTAATTATCTTTTTGTTTTCTCATTATTTGGTTGGGTCTAATTGTGTTGCTGTCCTGGGGCTCTGTGGGGTCTGTTTGTGTTTGTGAACAGAGCCCCAGGACCAGCTTGCTTAGGGGACTCTTCTCCAGGTTCATCTCTCTGTAGGTGATGACTCTGTGGGGTGTGTTTGTGAACAGAGCCCCAGGACCAGCTTGCTTAGGGGACTCTTCTCCAGGTTCATCTCTTTATAGTTGTTTGATTTGTTTCCTTGTAACTGCTCTTTTCTGGATTTTGATCATCAGCGGGTATCGGACAAATTCTGCTCTGCATGCATTATATGGTGATAGGTTTGCAGAATTAAGCATGCAGAGTCTGAATTTTGTGTTTGTCACATTTTGTGAATTCTTGGTTGGTGAGCGGACCTCACAACCATCAAGGGCAATGGGTTCTATAACTGATTCAAGTATTTTTAGCCAGATCCTAATTGGTATGCCAAATTTTATGTTCCTTTTGATGGCACATGTTTCTTGCCTTGTCTCTCAGATTGTTCACAGCTTTGTGGAAGTTTCCTGTGGTCCTGATGTTTAGGCCAGGGTATGTATAGTTTCCTGTGGTCCTGATGTTTAGGCCGGGGTATGTATAGTTTCCTGTGGTCCTGATGTTTAGGCCGGGGTATGTATAGTTTCCTGTGGTCCTGATGTTTAGGCCGGGGTATGTATAGTTTCCTGTGGTCCTGATGTTTAGGCCGGGGTATGTATAGTTTCCTGTGGTCCTGATGTTTAGGCCGGGGTATGTATAGTTTCCTGTGGTCCTGATGTTTAGGCCGGGGTATGTATAGTTTCCTGTGGTCCTGATGTTTAGGCCAGGGTATGTATAGTTTCCTGTGGTCCTGATGTTTAGGCCAGGGTATGTATAGTTTCCTGTGTGCTTTAGGGAAACAGTGACTAGATGGAATTTGTTTGTTGTCCTGGCAACTGAACATTTTTTGGAACACCATTATTTTTGTCTTACTGAGATCTACTGTCAGGGCCCCGGTCTGACAAAATTCCCCTGTTTCTATCTCGCTCTCTCTCTGACTAATATTCAGATTAATGGGTTCAAACAGAAACTCAAAACATCAAACAATGTTGGTCACTTCTGGTAAATATCTTATTCATATGTTGCGCCTCAGTCACATCAAGCCATTGTTCTGAAAATGATCAAGCCGCCCTCTACCAGCAGCATGGTTGCCATGTCCGTGGTTTTCCTTCTAAATTGGGCTGTTGAAAACGATGTCGCGGGTAAAATGTATTGGTCGCAGGTTGAGCTACTTTTACATTTCTTAAAAATATATTTCACTGTGACCTGCTGCTGCTGACTATCAGGCAGTGAGGCAGCTTGTTGCTGAGTGAACGAGAGAGACTATTTTAACATCACTGTATATAGACATTATGACATTTGTAATGTCTTTATTCTTTTGGAACTTCTGTGAGTGTAATGTTTACTGTTAATTTGTTATTGTTTATTATCTACTTCACTTGCTTTAGCAATGTTAGAAATATGTATCCTATACCAATAAAGCCCTTAACAATGACATTGCGTGAGTGGTGGGGGAGTGAGTGGGGGAGTGAGTGGTGGGGGAGTGAGTGAGTGATGAGAGGAGCCGGAGTAGTACACACGCACGGCATGACACCTTTTTTCCCAGTTAGGCTATTTAGTGTCATTATGGAGACACCTACAGTATTTCTAACACTTTTTCCATAAAACATATTAACACGCTAGAACTGATGCACATAAAGAAATATGGCGACAAAGCACAGGAAAACGACTTGGTCGTTTAAACTGCATTTTAATGTCGACTTTGCTTATGGAAAACCATACTGTATGAAGCGAAGAGTGGACATTTGAAATGGAAGTTATGGAACTCCCTCGCCTGCTTCTGTTATGGGGAAACGTTAAATGAAAATGACATTAAAATGCGGAGAATGATACATTTGCATCTGTTGGCCAACAATTAGTATATTGATTTCTATGCCTATGTAGGCTACTGTAGCCTTGTCACGTTCGCTATCTTCAAACTCCCGATCATAAATAAACCAAGGCGCAGCATGCATGGAATTCAACATCTTTTAATGAAAATTAAACTCAACAAAACAGGAGAAAAACAAAACATGACGTTCTGGGGCTGCTCACAAGCAGCTACACAAAAACAAGATCCCACAATCACAGGTGGAAAAAAGGCTGCCTAAGTATGATTCCCAATCAGAGACAACGATAGACAGCTAGCTGCCTCTGATTAGGAACCATACTCGGCCAAAACAAAGAAATAAAACAACAGAATGCCCACCCCACATCACACCCTGACCTAACCAAATAGAGAAATAAAACGTCTAAGGTCAGGGCGTGACAGTACCCCCCCCAAATGTGCGGACTCCCGGCCGCAAACCTGAACCTATAGGGGAGGGTACGGGTGGGCATCTACCCTTGGTGGCGGCTCCGGTTCGGGGCGTAGCCCCCGCTCTGCCCGCTGATCCCTCCGCTTTTGTGTAACCGGACCATGGATCATCGCCGGAAGCACTGAACTGGGAACCCCCGCTGGAGGCTCCAAACTGCGGGCCGTCTCAGGAGGCCGCGGGCCACCATGGATCATCACTGGAGGCCCCGGGCCACCATGGATCATCACTGGAGGCCCCGGGCCACCATGGATCATCACTGGAGGCCCCGGGCCACCATGGATCATCACTGGAGGCCCCGGGCCACCATGGATCATCACTGGAGGCCCCGGGCCACCATGGATCATCACTGGAGGCTTCGTACGTGGAGCCGGAACAGGTCTCACCGGACTGGGGAGACGCACTGGAGACCAGGTGCGTGGGGCTGGCACAGGATATACTGGGCCGTGGAGGCGCACTGGAGGTCTGAAGCGTAGGGCTGGCACAACCCGACCTGGCTGGATGCTCACTTTAGCCCGGCAAGTGCGGGGCGCTGGCACAGGACGAACTGGGCTGTGAAGGCGCACTGGCGACACAGTGCGTAGAGCTGGCGCAGGATATACTGGGTCGTGGAGGCGCGCTGGAACGTAGGGCTGGCACAACCCGACCTGGCTGGATGCTCACTTTAGCCCGGCAAGTGCGGGGCGCTGGCACAGGACGAACTGGGCTGTGAAGGCGCACTGGCGACACAGTGCGTAGAGCTGGCGCAGGATATACTGGGTCGTGGAGGCGCGCTGGAACGTAGGGCTGGCACAACCCGTCCTGGCTTGATGCTCACTTTAGCCCGGCAAATGCAGGGCGAAGGCAACGAGTGCACCGGGCTGTGAATGCGCACCGGAAATACGGTGCGCATCACCGCATAACACGGTGCCTGACTGGTCACACGCTCCCCACGGTAAACACAGGGGAGTTGGCTCAGGTATCAACCCTGACTCCGCCCATCTCCCCGTGTGCCCCCCCAAACATTTTTGGGGGAGCTGCCTCTCGGGCTTCCGTCGTTGCCGTGACTCCCGATCTTGTCGCTGTTCCTCCCTCGCTGCTTCCACTTGTTCCCATGGGAGGCGATCCTTTCCGGCCTGGATCTCCTCCCACGTCCAGGATCCTTTGGCATCCAGGATGTCCTCCCATGGCCAACTTGTCTTCCCAGTAGGCGCACGCTACTTGGTCTTTTTGTGGTGGGATCTTCTGTCACGTTCGCCATCTTCAAACTCCCGATCATAAATAAACCAAGGCGCAGCGTGCATGGAATTCAACATCTTTTAATGAAACTTACCAAAACAGGAGAAAAACTAAACGTGACATTCTGGGCTGCTCACAGGCAGCTACACAAAAACAAGATCCCACAATCACAGGTGGAAAAATGGATGCTTAAGTATGATTCCCAATCAGAGACAACGATAGACAGCTGCCTCTGATTAGGAACCATCTTCGGCCAAAAACAAATAAACAAACAACATAGAATGCCCACCCCACATCACACCCTGACCTAACAAATAGAGGAATAAAACGTCTCTCTAAGGTCAGGGCGTATAAAATGGTAGGCTTGTCACAATAAATATGTTGAAATGACAATATCACTGGAGCCATTGCAAATCAATTCGTTTTTTTATTTCTGGATAGCCAGGGGCCATCTCAAACACTCAGACATCATTCAGAAATTAAGCATGTGTGTTTAGTGAGTCTGACAGATCAGAGGCATTAGGGATGACCAGGGACGTTCTCTTGATACAGTTGAAGTCGGAAGTTTACATACACCTTAGCCAAGTACATTAAAACTCAGTTTTTCACAATTGCTGACATTAAAATCCCAGTAAAAATTCCCTGTCTTAGGTCAGTAAGGATCACCACTTTATTTTTAGAATGTGAAATGTCAGAATTGTAGAGAGAATGATTTATTTCAGCTTTTATTTCTTTCATCACATTCCCAGTTGGTCAGAAGTGTACATACACTCAATTAGTATTTGGCAGCATTGCCTTTAAATTGTTTAACTTGGGTCAAACGTTTCACATAGCCTTCCACAATAAGTTGGGTGAATTTTGGCCCATTCTTCCTGACAGAGCTGGTGTAACTGAGTCAGGTTTGTAGGCATCCTTGCTCACACACGCTTTTTCAGTTCTGCCTACACATTTTCTATGGGATTGAGGTCAGGGCTTTGTGATGGCCACTCCAATACCTTGGCTTTGATGTCCTTAAGCCATTTTGCCACAACTTTGGAAGTATGCTTGGGGTCATTGTCCATTTGGAAGACCCATTTGCGACCAAGCTGTAACTTCCTGACTGATGTGTTGAGATGTTGCTTCAATATATCCACATACATTTCCTGCCTCATGATGCCATCTATTTTGTGAAATGCACCTGTCCCTCCTGCAGCAAAGCACCCCCACAACATGATGCTGCCACACCCGTGCTTCACGGTTGGGATGGTGTTCTCCGGCTTGCAAGCCTCCCCCTTTTTCCTCCAAACATAACGATGGTCATTATAGCCAAATAGTTCTATTTCATCAGACCAAAGGACATTTCTCCAAAAAGTACCATCTTTGTCCCCATGTGCAGTTGCAAACCGTAGTCTGGCTTTTTTATAGCGGTTCTGGAGCAGTGGCTTCTTCCCTGCTGAGCTGTCGATATAGGACTCGTTTTACTGTGGATATAGATACTTTTGTACCTGTTTCCTCCAGCATCTTCACAAGGTCCTTTGCTGTTGTTCTGGGATTGATTTGCACTTTTCGCACCAAAGTACGCTCATCTCTAGGAGACAGAATGCGTCTCCTTCCTGAGCGGTATGACGGCTGTGTGGTCCCATCAAATCAAATTTCAAAAGTGTTTATACTTGCGTTCTATTGTTTGTACAGATGAACGTGGTACCTTCAGGCGTTTGGAAATTGCTCCCAAGGATGAGCCAGACTTGTGGAGGTCTACAATTTTTTTTCTGAGGTCTTGGCTGATTTCTTTTGATTTTCCCATGATGTCAAGCAGAGAGGCACTGAGTTTGAAGGTAGGCCTTGAAATACATCCACAGGTACACCTCCAATTGACTCAAATGATGTCAATTAGCCTATCAGAAGCTTCTAAAGGCATGATATAATTTTCTGGAATTTTCCAAGCTGTTTAAAGGCACAGTCAACTTAGTGTATGTAAACTTCTGACCCACTGGAATTGAGATACAGTGAATTATAAGTGAAATAATCTGTCTGTAAGCAATTGTTGGAAAAATTACTTGTGTCATGCACAAAGTAGATGTCCCAACCAACTTGCCAAAACTATAGTTTGTTAACAAGAAATTTGTGGAGTGGTTGAAAAACAAGTCAATGACTCCAACCTAAGTGTATTTAAACTTCTGACTTCAACTGTAAGTGCTGAATTGGACAATTTTTCAATTTTTCAAAATGTAACAAGTATTTTTGTCAGGGACAATATATGGTGTAAAAGTACCTACTTTTTTAAAGGAATGTAGTGAAGTAAAAGTTGTCAAATATAAATAGTAAAGTACAGATACCCTAAAACACTACTTAATACTGTAAATTATTTTTACACCACTGGATTTAATAAATAGGCTATATTATAACTTCAGTTAATTGTTGTTATAGCCTTATGTTATTGTACAATTATGACTGGCCATGTTAAGTTAATGAAATTGGATGTTATCAATTATGATCATGATCACAGTACTAACGCAACTGCCAATCAGCTGTTTGTTGGAATTGATTAGATTGAAGGTAACAGTCAGTCAGACTACAGGTAAATAAATAAAAACACTGGCTGTTGTTGACAAGCATATTGTTCACATTTGGTTCAGTGATTGAAATTACGACCCCATCCTCAGTAGCCTATTCGGCAACGGAAGTACTTATTACCTTGAAATCGCCTCGATATTCATGTTGAATGAATTAGTCTGTAAATTTGAACTAAGCAAGCTGCTAAATCATTTATGTTACAGCCAAACACAACTTCAACACCATCATTAAGTTTACTGAAGACAACAGTGGTAGGCCTGATCACCAACAACGATGAGGGAGCCTATAGAGAGGAGGTCAGAACTGGCAGTGTGGTGCCAGGACAACAACCTCTCCCTCAATGTGAGAAAGACAAAGGAGCTGATCGTGGAATACAGGAAAAGGAGGGCTGAACAGGCCCCCAATAACATTGAAGGGGCTGTAGTGGAGAATGTCGAGAGTTCATGTTCCTTGGTGTCCATATCACCAACGAACTATCATGGTCCAAACACACCAAGACAGTCATGAAGAGGGCACGACAAAACCTTTTCCCCCTCAGGAGACTGAAAAGATTTGGCATGGGTCCCAGATCCTCAAAAAGTTCTACAGCCGCACCATCGAGAGCATCCTGACCGGTTGCATCACCGCCTGGTATGGCAACTGCTCGGCATCTGACCGTAAGGCGCTACAGGTTCACTATCTACTTCTCGCCTGGTTCACTAACTACTTCTCTAATAGAGTTCAGTGTGTCAAATCGGAGGGCCTGTTGTCTGGACCTCTGGCAGTCTATGGGGGTGCCACAGGGTTCAATTCTCGGGCTGCTATTTTCTCTGTATATATCAATGTCGCTCTTGGTGCGGGTGATTCTTTGATCCACCTCTACGCAGACGACACTATTCTGTATACTTCTGGCCCTTCTTTGGACACTGTTAACAAACCTCCAAACGAGCTTCAATGCCATACAACACTCCTTCCGTGGCCTCCAGCTGCTCTTAAATGCTAGTAAAACGAAATGCATGCTCTTCAACCGATCGCGGCCCGCACCCCCGACTAGCATCACTCCTCTGGACGGTTCTGACTTAGAATATGTGGACAACTATAAATACCTAGGTGTCTGGCTAGACTGTAAACTCTCCTTCCAGACTCACATTAAGCATCTCCAATCCAAAGTTAAATCTAGAATCGGCTTCCTATTTCGCAACAAAGCCTCCTTCACTCATGCTGCCAAACATACCCTCATAAAACTGACTATCCTATCCTCAATGTCATTTACAAAATAGCCTCCAACACTCTACTCAGCAAATTGGATGCAGTCTATCACAGTGCCATCCGTTTTGTCACCAAAGCCCCATATACTACCCACCCCTGCGACCTGTATGCTCTCGTTGGCTGGTCCTCGCTACATATTTGTCGCCAAACACACTGGCTCCAGGTCATCTATAAGTCTCAGCTCACCATAGCAACACCCACCCGTCACACGTGCTCCAGCAGGTATATTTCACTGGTCATCCCCAAAGCCAACACCTCCTTTGGCCGCCTTCCCTTCCTATTCTCTGCTGCCAATGACGAACTAATTACAAAAATAAATAAATAAATATATATTTTTAATTACTGAAGTTGGAGACATATCTTCCTCACTAACTTTAAGCGTCAGCTGTCAGAACAGCTTACCGATCGCTGCAGCTGTACACAGCCCATCTGTAAATAGCCCATCCAACCAACTACCTACCTCATCCCCATATTTGTTTTTCTGCTCTTTTGCACACCAGTATTTCTACTTGCACATATCCCTACAGTGTAAGTTGCTAAATTGTAATTACTTCGCCACTATTGGCCTATTTATTGCCTTACCTCATTTGCACACAGTGTACACCGATTTTTCTATTGTGTTATTGACTGTACGTTTGTTTATCCCCTGTGCAACTGTGTTGTTTTTGTCGCACTGCTTTGCTTTATCTTGGCCAGGTCGCAGTTGTAAATGATAACTTGTTCTCAACTTGCCTACCTGGTTAAATAAAGGTGAAATATTATTATTATTATTATTATTATTATTATTTTTTTTTTTTTTTTTAAATACAGAGGGTAGTGCGTACGGCCCAGTACATCACTGGGGCCAAGCTTGCTGCCATCCAGGACCTATAGACCAGGCAGTGTCAGAGGAAAGCCCATAAAATTGTAGGAGACTCCAGTCACCCAAGTTATAGACTTTTCTCTGCTACCGCACAGCAAGCGGTACCGGAGCACCAAGTCTAGGACCAAAAGGCTCCGGAACAGCTTCTACCCCCAAGCCATAAGACTGCTGAGATATTTTCTTCTTCTTGAACTGCACTGTTGGTTAAGGGCATGTAAGTAAGCATTTCACGGTAAAGTCTACACTTGCTGTATTCGGCGCATGAGACAAATAAAATTAGATTTAATTTGATTTTGTACACTGCTGCTACTCGCTGTTAATTATCTATGCATAGTGTTGTTATTGTGTTCCTTTTTATTCTTTTTTTACTTTAGTTTATTTGGTAAATATTTTCTTAACTCTTCTTGAACTGCACTGTTGGTTAAGGGCTTGTAAGTAATCATTTCACGGTAAGGTCTACACTTGTTGTCCTCGGCACATGTAACAAATAAAGTTTGATTTGATATTCAAATTCCTTAGCTAGTCATTAGTTCACAATAATTATTATTTTGATGGAAAACAGAATTTTGCTTCTTAAGTCGATATTCACTCGATAACGTTATTGAAAAATGGTTTATTGGCTAAATGTGCCAACAATTTGGCTAGTTTTTAGGCCTTGTGGGCAGGTTGAGTAATCAATTTGAACCGGACCTGGTAACCCTGACCGGCGGCGTAATAGTGGTGCCCTAAAGTCGTGATAAGCCCCGTCATTCTGGGTGAGGGTACGGCTGTTTAGTCTAAATTCCCCTATTGTGCCTGGAAATAAGATGACATTGCTAAACGAGTCAAATATTTAGTAGTTAACAACTTTGCCAGCATTATCATGTCGTCAAATGTACTTTAGACAGATGGCAATGTTGTCATCTAGCAAAGTTCGTCAAAAATAGTTAACAATGCTAACGCCAGCTACCTCAATTTTAGCTAACGTTATACTGCATCTAAAGTCAATCTGGCGACATCAAAATGAGGACAAAAGGTTTTGCTACTAATTATTTGCATCCTTTTGAATGGCATTGTATTTCTAAGCCACTGTAACGCACTTTTGATGACATCTTAATCAGTGCTCATTGACGATACATTTTAGTAGAATGCTCAGTTGGGCATTAGTTCAAAACAATATTGTGATGAAACATGCAACCCGTTAAGAGAGTGAGGTAATATAAGAACTCTTCTCCAGCTATATCACTCACCAACATGGGGTTTCCTTCCGTCAGAATCTTGGCGAAGGCTTCCGGGGATAGATCCTGTAGGTCCACTCCATTGATCGTCAGGACCTTGTCTCCTTCTCTGAGGAACAACAACACCACATACCTGTATATATTATTTGTATATATATTATGTTTTTTCATCGCAACTGCCAACCACAGGAGGAATCTCAATGACTGCCTGCTGCCGCTCTGCTAATCATCAGATGGGGGGAAAGAGAGGAGGCAGAGGGCCCACGTGGGTAACTATGGGTGCCCTGCCTTGATTGGGTAACTGATCAATAAAACAATTAAAATAAACTGCATAATCAATAAATGTGACTGGTCAATATGTCGGTATGACATTTTTGTATTATCATTTTAAAAATATTTTTTTATCCAACCACCAGAGCCCGATCTCAATGTTCAAAATACACCAGAGATTTAGCGACCGAAAATCAATAGTTAATAAAAAAAAATAACTGAATTAAGTTTTATCACAAGCACATACAGGTGTCTGCCAAAATAAAGGAAACACCAACAAAATGTCTTGAAGGGTGTTGTGCCACCACGAGCTGCCAGAACAGCTTCAATGCGCCTTGGCATAGATTCTATAAGTGGACCTAATCCATTGCACCTGACACCATAACATGTAATTTGTAGCCAACTATAGGCTACAGATTGTTGCCATAGACATACTATCCATAGAAGGATTTTGTAACCTCTTACCCTGGCAATTTGACTGTTAAACTCATGGGTACACTAGCAATGGATGCCAGTCCTGACTTGAATGGGAACTGCCATGTTTGGTTCCAGCTGTCGGTTTGCCTTTTGCAGATTTCAAAATATAATATTGCGGGAAAAACGTACCGTTTGGAAAGCAAATGAAAAGAGAAGTGCTGAAAAGAGAAGACTCATCTCTCTGTAGAACCAATAGAAAATGTTTTACTCAACAACACCCAATGTGTAGCTCATCTTGAGATAGGCTTTTGCTACGACGGGCGCATCGGTCATCACCGTGAGTAGCCTATGGCTTCATCTTCATCACTAGAAAAGTCTATTGTTTGCTTGACTTCAAGACCAGATTGATCTCAGTTTGTCAGAGCAGCCAGTCATTTCGGTCATTTGTGTGGTATTAAAAAAGATTCAGCTAATGTCTTCTGGCATGTAAATTATGTAGAATTGCATGAAATGCATTTTTAAAAGGCAGATTTTTTTTTAAAGGGGATCTATAAAAAGCCCTGGGGCCTATGATTTCTTAATTTGGCCCTACACAGACCCCCGTGGTTCAATCTCCACAGACCCCCGTGGTTCAATCTCCACAGACCCCCGTGGTTCAATCTCCACAGACCCCCGTGGTTCAATCTACACAGACCCCCGTGGTTCAATCTCCACAGACCCCGTGGTTCAATCTACACAGACCCCCGTGGTTCAATCTCCACAGACCCCCGTGGTTCAATCTCCACAGACCCCCGTGGTTCAATCTCCACAGACCCCGTGGTTCAATCTACACAGACCCCCGTGGTTCAATCTCCACAGACCCCCGTGGTTCAATCTCCACAGACCCCCGTGGTTCAATCTACACAGACCCCCGTGGTTCAATCTTCACAGACCCCCGTGGTTCAATCTACACAGACCCCCGTGGTTCAATCTACACAGACCCCCGTGGTTCAATCTACACAGACCCCGTGGTTCAATCTACACAGACCCCCGTGGTTCAATCTACACAGACCCCCGTGGTTCAATCTACACGGACCTGGAGAAAAACAATACAGCTTTTTATGACATTCAGGGGTGGAATTACCAAATTAAATAACTCTGTGACCTCACCCCTGACATTAGATCAAAAACTATTTATTTACATCATAAAGGAGTTTTACTATGGGAAGTCCCTATTGTTTCCCCCTAAAATGTCTCAACTCCTCTATCCTTAAAAGGTTTCAACCTACAGTATATTCAAATTCTTCACAGATAAACAGAGAGGTTATCAGAGGTTACCTGGCGAAGGCTCCTCCTCCTTGTCCTCCTTTCTTGAACTTGAGGACCTTCTCCACTTCATAGTGGTGTTTCCCATCCTCCTCTGTGTGAAGAATAGAGATACCTCCCTTCACAGGTGAATCCTATGGACCGGAATGGAAAACATAGCAACTCACATTACCATACATGGTTGAAAACAAAGCCTTAGCCTCCACATGACGACTACTACTGTATACATTGTTGAAAAGACCAAAGATCATATCCCTTATCCCTCACATTTCTACTACCCTACATTGTTACAATTCAAAGACAAAACTACAACATAAACTGGAAGGGAAGTGATGCAGTCATATCACTTACTTTGATATCCATATCCTTCTCTCGGTCTTCCTACTGGTAGTATGTAGGCAGTCTCCCCACTGGTAGTGAGTGTTAGCAGTCTTCCTACTGGTAGTAAGTAGGCAGTCTTCCCACTGGTAGTGTGTGGGCAGTGCCACAAGTCCTGACTTAAATAGCTTTGTATAGGAGGGTTGACCAGGCACTTCTGCATCATGTGACCCGAGCAGCCAGAGAGGAAGTAGGTACACTCACACAAGAGGGACTATTATTTTGCCAAAAGAGGATCTTCTGCAGAACGAGGAACTGGTCATGAGTTGTAAAATGTAAAAACAATAGATTACAAGAACACAGCTGTTTGAGTTTTAAATGGACCATTCACAGTCTGCTTGTGTACTAGCTATCCACTCATTAAACTCCTGCCTTGTCCTGTGTAGAAAATGTTGGCTTTCCAGGTATGACATGGCATCAACATCATCACCACACACAGATCTGTGGCTTCGGTAGTTCCTTGTTATCCTGGTCCCTGATCACTTTGTGCCGTCAGGCCAACTCATATGGTCATTGTTTGGCAAGACAGCACACACAGACCTGGAAGCAGCTCTCTGTTGCAACAGGAAGAAATTACTCACTACATACAGCTGAAGTTGGAGTCATTAAAACTCGTTTTTCAACCACTCCACAAATTTCTTGTTAACAAACTATAGTTTTGGCAAATCGGTTAGGACATCTACTTTGTGCATAACACAAGTAATTTTTCCAACAATTGTTAACAGACAGATGACGTCATGGCTTTAGAAGCTTCCGATAGGCTAATTGACATCATTTGAGTCAATTAGAGGTGTATGTGTGGATGTATTTCAAGGCCTACCTTCAAACTCAGTGCCTCTTTGCTTGACATCATGGGAAAATCTAAATAAATCAACCAAGACCTCAGAAAAAGAATTGTAGACCTCCACAAGTCTGGTTCATCCTTGGGAGCAATTTCCAAATGCCTGAAGGTACCACGTGCATCTGTACAAACAATAGTATGCAAGTATAAACACCACGGGACCACGTAGCCGTCATACCGCTCAGGAAGGAGACGCGTTCTGTCTCCTAGAGATGAACATACCTTGGTGTGAAAAGTACAAATCAATCCCAGAACAACAGCAAAGGACCTTGTGCAGATGCTGGAGGAAACGGGTACAAAAGTATCTATATCCACAGTAAAATGAGTCCTATATCGACATAACCTGAAAGGCCGCTCAGCAAGGAAGAAGCCACTGCTCCAAAACCGCCATAAAAAAGCCAGACTACGGTTTACAACTGCACAACTGTACTTTTTGGAGAAATGTCCTCTGGTCTGATGAAACAGAAATAGAACTGTTTGGTCACAATGACCATCGTTATGTTTGAAGGAAAAAGGGGGGAGGCTTGCAAGCCGAAGAACACCATCCCAAATGTGAAGCACGGGGGTGGCAGCATCATGTTGTGGGGGTGCTTTGCTGCAGGAGGGACTGGTGCACTTCACAAAATAGATGGCATCATGAGGGGAAATTATGTGGATATATTGAAGCAACATCAAGACATCAGTCAGGAAGTTAAAGCTTGGTCGCAAATGGGTCTTCCAAATGGACAATGACCCCAAGCATACTTCCAAAGTTGTGGCAAAATGGCTTAATGACAACAAAGTCAAGGTATTGGAGTGGCCATCACAAAGCCCTGAACTCAATCCTATAGAAAATTTGTGGGCAGAACTGAAAAAGTGTGTGTGAGCAAGGATGCCTACAAACCTGACTCAGTTACACCTGCTCTGTCAGGAGGAATGGGCCAAAATTAACCCAACTTATTGTGGGAAGCTTGTGGAAAACTACCCAAAACATTTGACCCAAGTTAAACAATTTAAAGGCAATGCTACCAAATACTAATTGAGTGTATGTAAACTTCTGACCCACTGGGAATGTGATGAAATAAATCATTCTCTCTATTATTCTGACATTTCACATTCTTAAAATAAAGTGGTGATCCTAACTGACCTAAGACAGGGAATTTTTACTAGATTTAATATCAGGAATTGTGAAAAACTGAGTTTAAATGTATTTGGCTAAGGTGTAACTTCCGACTTCAACTGTACATCACAATAGAGATGGCTGTTGAAGTGAACCCATGAAAGACAACATGTTTTTGGTTGACCGAGGTTTCTCAAAACATCTATTGACATGATGCTCGATTAGAGTTGTTTATACATTGAAATGCATCCCTTTAGTAACTAGACGTTGGCTGTTTGAAAGTAGAGTGCATTGTTATTTCCAGAAGTGGGATGTTAAAAAAGCAGAAGCATTTGAAGTTCTAGAGGTACAGGTGGTGGCTGAATTAACGTACAGAATTGAAGATTAGGGATGTTGATTTAAACAATAAAAGGTTTATGCATACAGGTGAGTGAACACACATGTGCACATACACTAACACATACAAACACAATAACACATTGCCTCACTAACACAATACAGAGACATGGTCCTTCACCTCCATGGGAAAGCCTAGAAAGGGGAACAGAGAGGGGAACTGAGATGATGACCCTGTAGAGGAAATCACATCACAATCACAGCTTCCTCTGTGAAGTCAACTGAAAATATGAGGTTCTCCCAGATGAACTTGACCATGTTGACCATTCACGGTGTGTGTGTCTGTGTGGGTCTGTGTAAGATACTTACACTACCGTTCAACAGTTTGGGGTCACTTAGAAATGTCCTTGTTTTTTAAAGAAAAGCAAATGTTTTGTTCATTAAAATAACATCAAATTGATCCGAAATACAGTGTAGACATTGTTAATGTTGTAAATGACTATTGTAGCTGGAAACGGCTGATTTATTTATGGAATATCTACATAGGCGTACAGAGGCCCATTATCAGCAACCATCACTCCTGTGTTCCAATGGCGCGTTGTGTTAGCTAATCCAAGTTTATAATTTTAAAAGGCTAATTGATCATTAGAAAACCCGTTTGCAATTATGTTAGCACAGCTGGAAAGTGTTGTGCTGATTTAAAGAAGGAATATCAAATCAAATCAAATGTATTTATATAGCCCTTCTTACATCAGCTGATATCTCAAAGTGCTGTAGAGAAACCCAGCCTAAAACCCCAAACACAAGCAATGCAGGTGTAGAAGGACGGTGGCTAGGAAAAACTCCCTAGAAAGGCCAAAACCTAGGAAGAAACCTAGAGAGGAACCAGGCTATGAGGGGTGGCCAGTCCTCTTCTGGCTGTGCCGGGTGGAGATTATAACAGAACATGGCCAAGATGTTCAAATGTTCATAAATGACCAGCATGGTCAAATAATAATAATCACAGTAATTGTCGAGGGTGCAACAAGTCAGCACCTCAAGAGTAAATGTCAGTTGGCTTTTCATAGCTGATCATTGAGAGTATCTCTACCGCTCCTGCTGTCTCTAGAGAGTTGAAAACAGCAGGTCTGGGACAGGTAGCCCATCCGGTGAACAGGTCAGGGTTCCATAGCCGCAGGCAGAACAGTTGAAACTGGAACAGCAGCACGGCCAGGTGGACTGGGGACAGCAAGGAGTCATCATGTCAGGTAGTCCTGAGGCATGGTCCTAGGGCTCAGGTCCTCCGAGAGAGAGAAAGAAAGAAAGAAAGAAAGAAAGAGAGAAAGAAAGAAAGAATTAGAGAGAGCATACTTAAATTCACACAGGACACCGGATAAGACAGGAGAAATACTCCAGATATAACAGACTGACCCTAGCCCCCCGACACATAAACTACTGCAGCATAAATACTGGAGGCTGAGACAGGAGGGGTCAGGAGACACAGTGGCCCCATCCGACGATACCCCCGGACAGGGCCAAACAGGAAGGATATAACCCCACCCACTTTGCCAAAGCACAGCCCCCACACCACTAGAGGGATATCTTCAACCACCAACTTACCATCCTGAGACAAGGCCGGGTATAGCCCACAAAGATCTCCGTCACGGCACAACCCAAGGGGGGGCGCCAACCCAGACAGGAAGACCACGTCAGTGACTCAACCCACTCAAGTGACGCACCCCTCCTAGGGACGGCATGGAAGAACACCAATAAGCCAGTGACTCAGCCCCTGTAATAGGGTTAGAGGCAGAGAATCCCAGTGGAGAGAGGGGAACCGGCCAGGCAGAGACAGCAAGGGTGGTTCGTTGCTCCAGAGCCTTTCCGTTCACCTTCACACTCCTGGGCCAGACTACACTCAATCATAGGACCCACTGAAGAGATGAGTCTTCAGTAAAGACTTAAAGGTTGAGACCGAGTCTGCATCTCTCACATGGGTAGGCAGACTATTCCATAAAAATGGAGCTCTATAGGAAAAAGCCCTGCCTCCAGCTGTTTACTTAGAAATTCAAGGGACAATTAGGAGGCCTGGGTCTTGTGACCGTAGCGTACGTGTAGGTATGTACGGCAGGACCAAATCGGAAAGATAGGTAGGAGCAAGCCCATGTAATGCTTTGTAGGTTAGCAGTAAAACCTTGAAATCAGCCCTTGCCTTAACAGGAAGCCAGTGTAGGGAGGCTAACACTGGAGTAATATGATCAAATCTTTTGGTTCTAGTCAGGATTCTAGCAACCGTATTTAGCACTAACTGAAGTTTATTTAGTGCTTTATCCGGGTAGCCGGAAAGTAGAGCATTGCAGTAGTCCAACCTAGAAGTAACAAAAGCATGGATTAATTATTCTGCATCATTTGTGGACAGAAAGTTTCAGATTTTTGCAATGTTACGTAGATGGAAAAAAGCTGCCCTTGAAACAGTCTTGATATGTTTTTCAAAAGAGAGATCAGGGTCCAGAGTAACGCCGATGTCCTTCACAGTTTTATTTGAGACGACTGTACAACCATCCAGATTAATTGTCAGATTTAACAGAAGATCTCTTTGTTTCTTGGGACCTAGAACAAGCATCTCTGTTTTGTCCGAGTTTAAAAGTAGAACGTTTGCAGCCATCCACTTCCTTATGTCTGAAACACAGGCTTCTAGCGAGGGCAATTTTGGGGCTTGTCGCACCCTGACCTGAGAGAGCCTTTTTATGTCTCTATTTAGGTTTGATCAGGGTGTGATTTGGGTGGGTATTCTATGTCCTTTTTTCTATGTTTTGTATTTCTTTGTTTTGGCCTGGTATGGCTCTCAATCAGGGACAGCTGTACATCGTTGTCGCTGATTGGGAGCCATACTTAGGCAGCCTGTTTTCCTTTGGGGTTTTGTGGGTAGTTGTTTTCTGTCTTGTGTTTTTCACCTGACAGAACTGTTGGCTTTCGTTTTTGTTTCTTTAAGTGTTTCGTCATTTATAATAAATTATGACCACTTACCACGCTGCATCTTGGTCCCCTCTTTCAGACAATCGTTACAAGGCTTCACCATGTTTCATTGAAATGTACAGCTGTGTGTCATCCGCATAGCAGTGAAATGTAACATTATGTTTTCGAATGACATCCCCAAGAGGTAAAATATATAGTGAAAACAATAGTGGTCCTAAAACGGAACCTTGAGGAACACCGAAATTTACAGTTGATTTGTCAGAGGACAAACCATTCACAGAGACAAACTGATATCTTTCCGACAGATAAGATCTAAACCAGGCCAGAACTTGTCCGTGTAGACCAATTTGGGTTTCCAATCTCTCCAAAAGAATGTGGTGATCGATGGTATCAAAAACAGCACTAAGATCTAGGAGCATGAGGACAGATGCAGAGCCTCGATCTGACATCATTAAAAGGTCATTTACCACCTTCACAAGTGCAGTCTCAGTGCTATGATGGGGTCTAAAACCAGACTGAAGCGTTTCGTATACATTGTTTGTCTTCAGGAAGGCAGTGAGTTGCTGCGCAACAGCTTTTTCAAAAAAATTTGAGAGGAATGGAAGATTCGATATAGGCCGATAGTTTTTTATATTTTCTGGGTCAAGGTTTGGCTTTTTCAAGAGGCTTTTTTAGTGAGTTTGGTACACATCCAGTGGATAGAGAGCCGTTTATTATGTTCAACATAGGAGGGCCAAGCACAGGAAGCAGTTCTTTCAGTAGTTTAGTTGGAATAGGGTCCAGTATGCAGCTTGCCTTCAGACTAGTTGAGTATCTGGAACATCAGCATTTGTGGGTTCGGTTACAGGCTCAAAATGGCCAGTAACAAAGAACTTTCTTCTGAAATTCGTCAGTCTATTCCTGTTCTTAGAAATGACGGCTATTCTATGCGATCAATTGCCAAGAAATTGAAGATCTCGTACATCACTGTGTACTACTCCCTTCACAGAACAGCTCAAACTGGCTCTAACCAGAATAGAAAGAGGATTGGGAGGTCCCGGTGCACAACTGAGCAAGAGGACAAGTACATTAGAGTATCTAGTTTGAGAAACAGACCCCTCACAAGTCCTCAACTGGCAGCTTCATTAAATAGGGGCCGCAAAACACCAGTCTCAACATCAACAGTGAAGAGGCGACTCTGGGATGCTGGCCTTCTAGGCAGAGTTCCTCTGTCCAGTGTCTGTGTTATTTTGCCCATCTTAATCTTTTCTTTTTATTGGCCAGTCTGATATATGGCTTTTTCTTTTTCTAAATCTGGGACACTCAAATGAGTATGGTATGTTACGCTTAGTATAGTTATTTAAGACAGAAGGTTACTTAAGGCCAAAACAAAAGGAGGGTGGTTGGTCGGGGTGGATGGGCCGTTTTTTATAACGAGAATGTCGAGCAACCCAAGGGTTGCGTGTTTGAATATAATTACGGACAACTTCAGCATTTTAGCTAAGGAATTTTTCAAGTACTTAGCATTCTAGCTAACCCTTACCCTAACCCTAACCATAATGCCTTTAGCTATCCTTTCCCCTAACCCTAACCTTAACCCTAACCCCTAGCCTAGCTAACGTTAGCATTAGCCACCTAGCTAACATTAGTCACAACAAATTGGAATTTGTAACATATCGTACGCTTAGCAAATTCGTAACATATTATACTTTTAGCAAATTCATAACATGTCATACAAATTGTAATTCGTAACATATCATACAAAATGGGTGCTGGACATCCACAAAATAATACATACCATACGAAACGTAAAATATCATGCTAAATGGGATGTCTCGGACTTACGTAAAGAATAATATTAAATGCTCTGAGACCAGGTTGTGTGTTTACACATTTATCATATTTATAGGACGTCTCTATAGTGCAATTGGTAGGTAGCCTATAGGTTAGAGCAAAGGACTTATAGCCAGAAGGTTGATGGTTCAAGTCTAGTGGTCTAAAAAACCACTAAAGTGCTGTTATATTTTTTTAATATCAATCCTATGATGTTATAGGTTCAGGGAGCACCATTGGTGGACAGTATCAAGTCAGTTTAGATAACAGTGGTAATAAGCTGTGAGACTGTGAGAGAGTTCAGAGCACCCCCCCCTCCCACCCCCCACCCTGCTTTACAAGGCTATTTTGAGAGCCCTCCCGGTAGCCAATGACACTCAACTGTGTCTATAGATTCCTGGGGTAGATAGGGTTACGTATTTACGTATTTTGACAAACTGAGTTGACAGATACTGGAATCTTAAGGTACTGTGTTTTATGTTTTGTTTTTGTGTTTGACAAACTGAGTTGACAGATACTGAAAGTTCAATGAGGTACTGTTATGTGTTTACTTTGTCTTGGTACTTTTTAGGTAGCTAAATGACTAACTAGCCTATGGTAAGTGAAAATATATCTGAAGCAGTAGGCTTGAAGTGTTGGCATGAAATCTTAAACTGCCACACATTCCTGTAGGGTAGAGATCCCTCTGGAAGCCTTAGTGGTTTCAAAATCACTCACTGTTTTGCTCGGTTGTACTTTGCGGTGGAGAGTTAGAGATTGACAGTGTGTTTGAGTGTGTGTGTGTGTGTGTGTGTGTGTGTGTTTGTGTGTGAGTGTGGTTGTGTGTGTGTGTGTGTGTGTGTGTGTGTGTGTGTGTGTGTGTGTGTGTGTGTGTGTGTGTGTGTGTGTGTGGTGTGTGTGAGTGTGTGTGAGTGTGTGTGTGTGTGTGTGTGTGTGTGTGTGTGTGTGTGTGTGTGTGTGTGTGTGTGTGTGTGTGTTATATGAACAGTTTCTACTCCCAAGTCATAAGACTGTTAAATAGTTAACCAAAAAGCTACCTGACTATCTGCAATGACTCTTTTTACACTGACTCTTTTGACTCATCACTGCTGTTACTGTTTACTATCTATCCTGTTGACTGGTCACTTTATCCCTACCTATATGTACATATCTACCTCAATTACCTCGTACCTGTGCACATGGACTCGTACTGGTACTCTGTGTATACAGCCAAGTTATCATTGACTCGGTACTGGTACTCTGTGTATATAGCCAAGTTATCATTGACTTGGTACTGGTACTCTGTGTATACAGCCAAGTTATCATTGACTCAGTACTGTTACTCTGTGTATACAGCCAATTTATCATTGACTTGGTACTGGTACTCTGTGTATACAGCCAAGTTATCATTGACTCGGTACTGGTAATCTGTGTATACAGCCTTATCATGGACTCGGTACTGGTACTCTGTGTATATAGCCAAGTTATCATTGACTCAGTACTGGTACTCTGTGTATACAGCCAAGTTATCATTGACTCAGAACTGGTACTCTGTGTATACAGCCAAGTTATCATTGACTCATTACTGGTACTCTGTGTATACAGCCAAGTTATCATTGACTCAGTACTGGTACTCTGTGTATACAGCCAAGTTATCATTGACTTGGTAATGTTACTCTGTGTATACAGCCAAGTTATCATTGACTCAGTACTGGTACTCTGTGTATACAGCCAAGTTATCATTGACTCAGTACTGGTACTCTGTGTATACAGCCAAGTTATCATTGACTCAGTACTGGTACTCTGTGTATACAGCCAAGTATCATTGACTTGGTAATGTTACTCTGTGTATACAGCCAAGTTATCATTGACTCAGTACTGGTACTCTGTGTATACAGCCAAGTTATCATTGACTCAGTACTGGTACTCTGTGTATACAGCCAAGTTATCATTGACTCAGTACTGGTACTCTGTGTATACAGCCAAGTTATCATTGACTTGGTAATGTTATTCTGTGTATATAGCCAAGTTATCATTGACTCAGTACTGGTACTCTGTGTATACAGCCAAGTTATCATTGACTCAGTACTGGTACTCTGTGTATACAGCCAAGTTATCATGACTCAGTACTGGTACTCTGTGTATACAGCCAAGTTATCATTGACTCAGTACTGGTACTCTGTGTATACAGCCAAGTTATCATTGACTCAGTACTGGTACTCTGTGTATACATCCAAGTTATCATTGACTCAGTACTGGTACTCTGTGTATACAGCCAAGTATCATTGACTTGGTAATGTTACTCTGTGTATACAGCCAAGTTATCATTGACTCAGTACTGGTACTCTGTGTATACAGCCAAGTTATCATTGACTCAGTACTGGTACTCTGTGTATACAGCCAAGTTGTCATTGACTCAGTACTGGTACTCTGTGTATACAGCCAAGTTATCATTGACTCAGTACTGGTACTCTGTGTATACAGCCAAGTTATCATTGACTCAGTACTGGTACTCTGTGTATACAGCCAAGTTATCATTGACTTGGTAATGTTACTCTGTGTATATAGCCAAGTTATCATTGACTTGGTAATGTTACTCTGTGTATACAGCCAAGTTATCATTGACTCAGTACTGGTACTCTGTGTATACAGCCAAGTTATCATTGACTCAGTACTGGTACTCTGTGTATACAGCCAAGTTATCATTGACTCAGTACTGGTACTCTGTGTATACAGCCAAGTTATCATTGACTTGGTAATGTTATTCTGTGTATATAGCCAAGTTATCATTGACTCAGTACTGGTACTCTGTGTATACAGCCAAGTTATCATTGACTCAGTACTGGTACTCTGTGTATACAGCCAAGTTATCATTGACTCAGTACTGGTACTCTGTGTATACAGCCAAGTTATCATTGACTCAGTACTGGTACTCTGTGTATACAGCCAAGTTATCATTGACTTGGTAATGTTATTCTGTGTATATAGCCAAGTTATCATTGACTCAGTACTGGTACTCTGTGTATACAGCCAAGTTATCATGGACTCAGTACTGGTACTCTGTGTATACAGCCAAGTTATCATTGACTTGGTAATGTTACTCTGTGTATATAGCCAAGTTATCATTGACTTGGTAATGTTACTCTGTGTATATAGCCAAGCTATCATTGACTCAGTACTGGTACTCTGTGTATACAGCCAAGTTATCATTGACTCAGTACTGGTACTCTGTGTATACAGCCAAGTTATCATTGACTCAGTACTGGTACTCTGTGTATACAGCCAAGTTATCATTGACTCAGTACTGGTACTCTGTGTATACAGCCAAGTTATCATTGACTCAGTACTGGTACTCTGTGTATATAGCCAAGTTATTGTTACTCATTGTGGATTTATTCCTTGTGTTTTTATCTTTCTATTATTTCTCTTTTTGTCTCTCTGTATTGTTGGGAAGGACCGTCAGGAAGCATTTCACTGTTAGTCTACACCTGTTGTTTACCAAGGAGTAGAATGTTTTTTAAATTTGATTTAGATTTTGTAACTTTTTTTCTGTGCGTGTGTGTGTCTCATGCCAGCCGTGTGATGTTGGACGTCCTAATAATAGGTGGAGGACCCCATGCCCTGACCCTGGCCACCCTGCTGTCCTGTCCAGACCAGGCCCTGTCCCCACCTCCCCCCAACACAGACATCCTCCAGGGGATCCAGCTCAGCCAGGGCAGGGCCAAGACCAGCCGCTCTAAGAACAAGAGAGGAGGAGCTACCAGTGAGGCTAACTACACTACAGCTCAATGTTTTTACATGAGCTTTTCATAAAGGGCCCAGATGAAGCCTGTTCCCAGACTAAAGAGTGAATGTTTATTAAAAGGACGTTTTAGTCAGAGGTTAGACGCAGGCATGATCTGGGTCCAGGAAAACAGACCATCAAGTAGACAGATGTTTTTCCTCACATTTTGGCCTTTCTTTATTTCAGTTAGGAGAGACATTCCTCTCTAATCTCTCTACACATATACTGTAAAGCCTGCTGTTAGTGCTCTCTGTTTGACAGGTCTCTAATGTCTCCCCATCCTCAGGACAACAGCCAGCTGAGGAGCAGGCCGCTCCAGGCCTGGCCCAGACCCAGTCTCTAGACTAAAAAGCAAATCTCCATTGAAAGTGCTTTTTAGTCGAGGTTGAAGGTGTAGGCTTAATTTGAAGTAGACACTGTATAGACTGTATTTTAGTCTCTCCAGTTCACACCATTCTGCTGGTGATGCTGTCTGGTTAACAGGTCTGTAATATCTCCCAGGACAGCAGACAGCCGAGCCCGAGGAGCAGGCCGCTCCAGACCCAGAGTCAGTTTCATCCTGCCCTCCGCTGGCCTTCAGAGTGGTGGACTCATACGGAGCATGGACCTCACTGTGGGAGAGCCAGTTCAGAGCACTCAACATCCCTCACCTTCGCTCACACACCCTGGTGCACACAGACCCACTCAATAAGGTACATCCATCACCTCTGCTCACACACCCTGGTGCACACAGACCCACTCAATAAGGTACATCCATCACCTCTGCTCACACACCCTGGTGCACACAGACACACACACTCAACAAGGTGATGGTCCCAGCTGTAGGGTTGAATGAATGGTTCCTTCTGGACAACGCGAGTTGAGGTTTCATCAGTTTTCAATCCAGTCAATTCAGGCAGTGTACTTGTTTTTGCCGATAATGCCTTTGTGTTGGTTCCCCCCAGAGGGCTTTGCAGGAGTTTGTTCTGGAGAAGGATCGGACAGCGGAGCTACACTGCCTCCCTGACCACACCTTCATTCTGGATGAGAACGCCTTCTTCAACGACATGCGCCTGGGCAAGAAGGACAGGAGGAGACTGAGCAGCAGCAGAGGCCTGCAGAAGAGCCTGTACTTTAGCCTGCCAGGCACCAGGCTCAGTGTGGACTTCTTCAGGCAGCAGGTCGGAGATGGAGATGCACGTTGGCCGTGGCTTGAGTTGAAGTGAAAAGGCACCATACCATGGTTGGGGTGAATTCCATTTCAATTCAGTCAATTCAGGAAGTTAACTGAACTTCCAATTGGAATTGAAATGGAATTGACCCCAACACTGCACCATACTAAACATACTATGTGAGTCACTCCACTACACCAAATTGTGCAATAACAGTGACGCTTCTCTGTGTGACACAAGTAGGACTTGGGCCTTAACTGGTAGTGACCAACTAACCCTCCTCCTGGAGAGCTACTGGGGTTACAGGCTTTTGTTCCAGACCTGCACTAATACACTTGAAGACTGCTAATTATAGTGAATGTGAGTTTAACAGTGAATGCTTGCTATATTGTAGGGTTCATGAACAGCAAGAAAAAGTCAGTGAACCCTTTGGAAATACCTGGATTTCTGCATAAATTGGTCATAAAATTTGATCTGATCTTCATCTAGGTCACAACAATAGACAAACAATCTGCTTAAACTAATAACACACAAACAATTGTACGTTTTCATGTCTTTATTGAACACACCATATACACATTCACAGTGCAGGGTGGAACAAGTATGTGAACCCTTGGATTTATTAACTGGTTGACCCTCCTTCGGCAGTAATAACCTCAACCAAATGTTTTCTGTAGTTGCAGATCAGACCTGCACAATGAGGAATTTTGGACCATTCCTCTTTACAAAACTGTTTCAGTTCAGCAATATTCTTGGGATGTCTGGTGTGAACCGCTCTCTTGAGGTCATGCCACAGCATCTCAATCGGGTTGAGGTCAGGACTCTGACTGGGCCACTCCAGAAGGCATATTTTCTTCTGTTGAAGCCATTCTGTTGTTGATTTACTTCTGTGTTTTGGGTCACTGTCCTGTTGCATCAACCACCTTCTTTTGAGCTTCACTTGTCGGACAGAGCCTTACATTCTCCTGCAAAATGTCTTGATAAACTTGGGAATTCATTTTTCCATCGAAGATAGCAAGCTGTCCAGGCCCTGCGGCAGCAAAGCAGCCCCAAACCATGATGCTCCCTCCACCATACTTTACAGTTGGGATGAGGTTTTGATGTTGGTGTGCTGTGTCTTTTTTTCTCCACATATAGTGTTGTGTGTTCCATCCAAACAACTCAGTTTTAGTTTAATCTGTCCACAGAATATTCTGCCAGAAGTGCAGTGGAACATCCAGGTACCACTTTTGCAAACTTCAGACTTGCAGCAATGTTTTTTTTTAGGACAGCAGTGGCTTCTTCCGTGGTGTCCTTCCATGAACACCATTCATGTTTAGTGTTGGACGTATCGTAGACTCGTCAACAGAGATGTTAGCATGTTCCAGAGATTTCTGTAAGTCTTTAGTTGACACTCTAGGATTCTTCTTAACCTCATTGAGCATTCTGCTCTGTGCTCTTGCAGTCATCTTTGCAGGACGGCCACTTCTATGGAGAGTAGCAACAGTGCTGAACTTTCTCCATTTATAGACAATTTGTCTTACCGTGGACTGATGAACATCAAGGCTTTTAGAGAAACTTTTGTAACCATTTCCAGCTTCATGCAGGTCAACAACTCTTAATCTTAGGTCTTCTGAGATCTCTTTTGTTCGAGGTATGGTTCACATCAGGCAATGCCTCTTCTGAATAGCAAGAGGCATTGTTTTTTGTAGGGCAGGGCAGCTCTAACCAACATCTCCAATCTCGTCTCATCGATTGGACTCCAGGTTAGCTGACTCCTGACTCCAATTAGCTTTTGGAGAAGTCATTAGTCTAGGGGTTCACATACTTTTTACAACCTACACTGTGAATGTTTCAATGATGTATTCAATATAGACAAGAAAAATACAATAATTTGTATGTTATTAGATGAAGATCAGATCAAATTGATGACCAGTTTATGTATAAATCCAGGTAATTCCAGAGGGTTCACTGATTTTTTCTTGCCACTGTAGTTGTTCATTAAAATCTATGAACTTGTGATATATAATGTAATATGTGTATGCATGTAATCTATTATTAAAATCTATGAACTTGTGATATATAATGTAATACGTGTACGCATGTAATCTATTAGCCATCAACTCAAATCACCCTGAACAAAATAACTATACAACGACATTACTCTATACAGGTGGACAAATATGGCCTGGACAGTGTCCTGACAAAGGGCACAGTGGACAGACTGACCCCTGTCATGTCTGAAGGAATTGTGACATCATTCAGGGTGTTCCTTCAGAACGGGGACGTCCTTGAGGCAAAGAGGGTAGTCATGGCGACCGGGCCGACCCGTGCCCAGATGGCCAACATTCCTTTCTGGGTGTCGTCCATAGCGGAGAGCTACCCTGAGGAACGCCTGCAGCACACCGTGCAGCTCATGCACCACCACCCCGCCTCACGGCCAGCACGGCAACAGGAACCAAGAAGCCAGAACCAGGAACAGGAAGAGAGTTCTTCTTCTTTCTCATCAGGTGGGTTGAGATGAGAATCCTCTGGTATTGAAAGCTATAGAAGTCACACATCTATATAGATGGACCATATGTCTCCACATGATACTGTACAATAATGCCCTCTCCTGGTGTAGAGGTGACATGGCATGATACTGTACAATAATGGCCTCTCCTGGTGTAGAGGTGACATGACATGATACTGTACAATAATGCCCTCTCCTGGTGTAGAGGTGACATGGCATGATATTGTACAATAATGGCCTCTCCTGGTGTAGAGATGACATGGCATGATATTGTACAATAATGCCCTCTCCTGGTGTAGAGGTGACATGACATGATACTGTACTATAATGCCCTCTCCTGGTTTAGAGGTGACATGGCATGATATTGTACAATAATGGCCTCTCCTGGTTTAGAGGTGACATGACATGACACTGTACAATAATGGCCTCTCCTGGTGTAAAGGTGACATGACATGACACTGTGCTATAATGGCCTCTGCTGGTGTAGAGGTGACATGACATGACACTGTACAATAATGGCCTCTCCTGGTGTAGAGGTGACATGATACTGTACTATAATGCCCTCTCCTGGTGTAGAGGTGACATGATATTGTACAATAATGCCCTCTCCTGGTGTAGAGGTGACATGACATGACACTGTACAATAATGGCCTCTCCTGGTTTAGAGGTGACATGACACTGTGCTATAATGGCCTCTGCTGGTTTAGAGGTGACATGACATGATACTGTACTATAATGCCCTCTCCTGGTGTAGAGGTGACATGACATGACACTGTACAATAATGGCCTCTCCTGGTGTAGAGGTGACATTACATGACACTGTGCTATAATGCCCTCTCCTGGTGTAGAGGTGACATGACATGACACTGTACAATAATGGCCTCTCCTGGTTTAGAGGTGACATGACACTGTGCTATAATGGCCTCTGCTGGTGTAGAGGTGACATGACATGACACTGTACAATAATGGCCTTTCCTGGTTTAGAGGTGACATGACATGATACTGTACTATAATGCCCTCTCCTGGTGTAGAGGTGACATGACACGGTGCTATAATGCCCTCTCCTGGTGTAGAGATGACATGACATGATACTGTACAATAATGCCCTCTCCTGGTTTAGAGGTGACATGACATGATACTGTACTATAATGGCCTCTCCTGGTTTAAAGGTGACATGACATGACACTGTACTATAATGGCCTCTCCTGGTGTAGAGGTGACATGACATGATACCATACAATAATGGCCTCTCCTGGTGTAGAGGTGACATTACATGTCACTGTGCTATAATGGCCTCTGCTGGTGTAGAGATGACATGACATGACACTGTACAATAATGCCCTCTCCTGGTTTAGAGGTGACATGACATGATACTGTACTATAATGGCCTCTCCTGGTGTAGAGGTGACATGACATGATACCATACAATAATGGCCTCTCCTGGTGTAGAGGTGACATGACATGACACTGTACAATAATGGCCTTTCCTGGTTTAGAGGTGACATGACATGATACTGTACTATAATGCCCTCTCCTGGTTTAGAGGTGACATGACACTGTGCTATAATGCCCTCTCCTGGTGTAGAGATGACATGACATGATACTGTACAATAATGCCCTCTCCTGGTTTAGAGGTGACATGACATGATACTGTACTATAATGGCCTCTCCTGGTTTAGAGGTGACATGACATGACACTGTACTATAATGGCCTCTCCTGGTGTAGAGGTGACATGACATGATACCATACAATAATGGCCTCTCCTGGTGTAGAGGTGACATTACATGTCACTGTGCTATAATGGCCTCTGCTGGTTTAGAGGTGACATGACATGATACTGTACTATAATGCCCTCTCCTGGTGTAGAGGTGACATGACATGACACTGTACAATAATGCCCTCTCCTGGTGTAAAGGTGACATGACATGACACTGTGCTATAATGGCCTCTCCTGGTGTAGAGGTGACATGACATGACACTGTGCTATAATGCCCGCTCCTGATGTTGAGGTGACATGACATGACACTGTGCCTTCAATGGCCTCTCCTGGTGTTGAGGTGACATGACATGCTGTCAAGCCAAAGGCTGCAATATTGTAATATCACACTGACAGGGCATCTGTTTGAGTTATCATATGTAGAAATTCACTTATTTACTTAGTACTTAGTCCTCACCATCTTAAATAAGCATGCCCCATTCAAAAAAAATTAGAACCAGGAACAGATATAGCCCTTGGTTCTCTCCAGACCTGACTGCCCTTGATGAGCACAAAAACATCCTGTGGCGTTCTGAATTAGCATCGAACAGCCCCCGTGATATACAACTTTTCAGGGAAGTTAGGAACAAATATACACAGGCAGTTAGGAAAGCTAAGGCTAGCTTTTTCAAGCAGAAATTTGCATCCTGTAGCACAAACTCAAAAAAGTTCTGGGCCACTGTAAAGTCCTTGGAGAATAAGAGCACCTCCTCCCAGCTGCCCAGTGCACTGAGGCTAGGAAACAGTGTTACCACCGATAAATCCACAATAATTGAGAATTTCAATAAGAATTTTTCTACAGTTGGCCATGCTTTCCACCTGGCCACGCTCAAGGTCCTAAACGATATCATAACCGCCATCGGTAAGAGACATTGCCTGGCTAAGGCTTTCGACTCTGTCAATCACAACATTCTTATTGGCAGACTCAACTGCCTTGGTTTCTCAAATGAATGCCTCGCCTGGATCACCAACTACTTCTCGAATAGAGGTCAGTATTTCAAATCGGAGGACCTGTTGTCTGGACCTCTGGCAGTCTATGGGGGTGCCACAGGGATCAATTCTCTGGCTGACTCTTTTCTCTGTATACATCAATGATGTTGCTCTTGCTGCTGGTGATTCTTTGATCCACCTCTACGCAGACAACACCATTCTGTATACCTCTGGCCCTTCTTTGGACACTGTGTTAACTAACCTCCAGATGAGCTTCAATGCCATACAACTCTCCTTCCGTGGCCTCCAACTGCTCTTAAATGCAAGTAAAACTAAATGCATTCTCTTCAACCGATCGCTGCCTGCATCTGCCCACCCGCCCAGCATCACTACTCTGGACAGTTCTGACTTAGAATATGTGGACAACTACAAATACCTAGGTGTCTGGTTAGACTGTAAACTCTCCTTCCAGACTCACATTAAACATCTCCAATCCAAAGTTAAATCTAGAATCGGCTTCCTATTTCGCAACAAAGCATCCTTCACTCATGCTGCCAAACATACCCTCGTAAAACTGACCATCATACCGATCCTCGACTTAGCCTCCTCGACTTAGCCTCCTCCTCCTCGACTTAGCGACCTGTACGCTCTTGTTGGCTGGCCCTCGCTTCATACTCGTCGCCAAACCCACTGGCTCCAGGTCATCTACAAGTCTCTGCTAGGTAAAGCCCCGCCTTATCTCAGCTCACTGGTCACCATAGCAGCACCCACCCGTAGCACACGCTCCAGCAGGTATATCTCACTGGTCACCCCCAAAGCCAATTCTTCCTTTGGCCGCCTCTCCTTCCAGTTCTCTGCTGCCAATGACTGGAACGAATTGCAAAAATCACTAAAGCTGGAGACTCTAACCTCACAGATCACTGCACCTGTACATAGCTCATCTGTAAATAGCCCATCCAATCTACCTCATCCCCATATTGTATTTATCTTGCTCCTTGCACCCCAGTATCTCTACTTGCATATTCATCTTCTGCACATTCTACCATTCCAGTGTTTAATTGCTATATTGTAATTACTTCACCACCATGGCCTATTTATTGCCTTACCTCTCTTATCCTACCTCATTTGCACATGTTGTATATAGATTTTTCTACTGTATTATTGATTGTATGTTTGTTTACTCTATGTGTAACTCTGTGTTGTTGTATGTGTCTGTAACGGCTGTCTGAGGAAGAAGTGGACCAAAATGCGGCGGAGTTAGGGTTCGTCATATTTAATACACGAACACTATGCAATTCACAAAAAAACAACAAAACTGACAGCCAACACAGTCCTGTCAGGTGCAACCACAATGACAAGAACAATTACCCACGAAACACAAAGGAAACGTAGGCAACTTATGTGTGACTCCCAATCAACCACAACCCTCTACAGCTGTGCCTGATTGGAAGTCACACGGCCAAAATCAATGAAACAATAAAAAACACACACTCCCCTCTGCCACGTCCTGACCCAACTACCCCCTCTACTGGTCAGGACGTGACAGTGTCGAACTGCTTTGCTTTATCTTGGCCAGGTCGCAGTTGCAAATGAGAACTTGTTCTCAACTAGCCTACCTGGTTAAATAAAGGTGAAATAAACAAATAAAAAAAATATTTGTGTTGGACAATCTGTTCCTGTTAATTAAGAGTCAGTGTGGTGTCAATATCTCTGTCTCCATCCAGCAGGTCCCTGCATGGTGTCACTAACTCTGTCTCCATCCAGCAGGTCCCTATGTGGTGTGTGAGCCTGGCCAGAGGGTGGTGGTGGTTGGTGGAGGCCTGACCAGCGCTCACATCATCTCCATCGCTCTGCAGCAAGGAGCCAGTCATGTGACCTGGGTGATGCGTAAACACTTACAGGTCTGTTTCTGTTTAGATCTATGGCCATGTCCCAGTTATCTTTCCTTCCTCCTGAAGTGGAAACTTGTTAGTTCTGGGAATTATCACATAGAAACTTCATTTGGAAGATCAAGGAGGTTTTAATATGCTTTTAAATTTGTAGCACAAACCATTGTTTAGAAAATCATGGTGAAAGTGGCCATTTTAGACGTATACATGCCTCCTGTAAGACCCTATGATCTGTGAACCCTACATGACACAGACATCATGGTGTCATTACACTCTTCATAGAGTACTCTAAAATATGGACTATTTATATATGTATTTAATATAGTATGTCTATATTGTTTAATACAATTTTACACATGAATTTATTCAACATTAAAACTAATAATATGAATATCTCAAAAGTACCCTTTTTGATTTTGTTCACTTTTAGACATATTGTTTTAAACAATATACTCTAGAAGTACATCACATTTGCAGAGTGCCCCCCCCCCCCTCCACTGAAGCAGTTTGATGTTAAGAGACTGTTATAGTCAGACCACCATGATCTCCAACCCCAGACCCCTCTGCCTCGGTCCTCTCCCCCAGCTGAAGCAGTTTGACGTGGGTGACGTGGAAAGCCTGGTGGGGCGGTACTCCCATGTGGAGCATGGCATCAAGATGGACGGCCTGGCCTACTTGCGCCAGTTCTACAACGAGAGCAGCGTCCATAAGAGACTGGCCATGATCAGACAGGCCAGGAAGGGAGGGGCAGTTACACCTGAGGCCTACGCAGCTCTGCAGCCCTACATCCAGAATGGACAGCTGGCTGTCCGAGCATACTGCCAGGTACAGAAATAACAATAATATTGTAATACTACTAGTCAGAATAATACTGCTAGGTAAATAGATATCAATAATATTAATACTACTGCAACCCCCAGATACACACAACCTCTGTCCACCCTCTCTACTGTGACCCCCCTCTGTCCACAGAGGTTGTGTGTGCCTGGGGGTCACAGTAGAGAGGGTGAACAGAGGTTGTGTGTGCCTGGGGGTCGCAGTAGAGAGGGTGGACAGAGGTTGTGTGTGCCTGGGGGTCACAGTAGAGAACTAACATTTGGAACTAACATTTTGAAACATAAAACAATACAATCTGGTGAAAGAGAGAAAGTAGAGCCATGGTATTCATGGTGAACAGTGGTTATGGATTCATAACCTGTTGTGTTCTACAGGTGACTGAAGCTAAGTGGTGCTATGAAAGCCAGGTGTGGAGACTGTCACTGTGTGGACAGAATGGCTGTGAGACTTGGACTGGGGACAGGATATGGCTGGCTACAGGATGCAAACTGGACGTCAACCAAGACCCTATGCTCTCTTCTGTCATCAAGGAATTCCCCATTCAGGTGTGCTGCTATCATATCATATCTCAACCTCTGTACAAAATGACTATGCTACTATACTATACTACAGTGGTGTAAAGTACTTAAGTAAAAATACTTTAAAGTACTACTTAAGTCATTTTTTGGTGTATCGGTACTTTACTATTTATATTTTTTTACTACTTTTACTTTTACTTCACTACATTCCTTAAGAAAATATTGTACTTTTTACCCCATACATTTTCCTTGACACCCAAAAGTACTTGTTACATTTTTAATGCTTAGTAGGACAGGAAAATAGTCCAATTCACACACTTATCAACATAACATCCCTGGTCATCCCTACTGTCTCTGATCTGGTGGACTCACTAAACAGAGAACATCCCTGGTCATCCCTACTGTCTCTGATCTGGTGGACTCACTAAACAGAGAACATCCCTGGTCATCCCTACTGTCTCTGATCTGGTGGACTCACTAAACAGAGAACATCCCTGGTCATCCCCTACTGCCTCTGATCTGGTGGACTCACTAAACAGAGAACATCCCTGGTCATCCCTACTGTCTCTGATCTGGTGGACTCACTAAACAGAGAACATCCCTGGTCATCCCTACTGTCTCTGATCTGGTGGACTCACTAAACAGAGAACATCCCTGGTCATCCCTACTGTCTCTGATCTGGTGGACTCACTAAACAGAGAACATCCCTGGTCATCCCTACTGTCTCTGATCTGGTGGACTCACTAAACAGAGAACATCCCTGGTCATCCCCTACTGCCTCTGATCTGGTGGACTCACTAAACAGAGAACATCCCTGGTCATCTCTACTGTCTCTGATCTGGTGGACTCACTAAACAGAGAACATCCCTGGTCATCCCTACTGTCTCTGATCTGGTGGACTCACTAAACAGAGAACATCCCTGGTCATCCCTTCTGCCTCTGATCTGGAGGACTCACTAAACAGAGAACATCCCTGGTCATCCCTACTGTCTCTGATCTGGAGGACTCACTAAACAGAGAACATCCCTGGTCATCCCTTCTGTCTCTGATCTGGAGGACTCACTAAACAGAGAACATCCATGGTCATCCCTTCTGCCTCTGATCTGGTGGACTCACTAAACAGAGAACATCCCTGGTCATCCCCTGCCTCTGATCTGGAGGACTCACTAAACACGCATGCTTTGTTTGTAAATTATGACTGAATGTTGGACAAGAAAATGGTGCCATCTGGTTTGCTTAATATAAGGAATTTAAAATAGTTTATACTTTTACTCTTGATACTTTAGTACATTTTAAAACAAATACTTTTATACTTTTACTCAAGTTTATTTTACTGTGTGTATTTTACTTTTACTTGAGTCATTTTCTATTAAGGTATCTTTACTTTTACTTAAGTATGATAGTTGGGTACTTTTTCCACCACTGCTATACTACTATACTATACTACACCACAATACCACTATACTACTACACTACAGGCTTCTAGTATACTACTATACTATAGGATACTACTATACTATACTACATGATACTACTATACCATGCTACTATACTATAGGATACTACTATACTATACTATACTATGGGGTGCTACCATACTATACTACTATACTATCGGCTGCTAAGATGCTATGTTAATATACTATAGGCTACTATTATACTGTACTACTATAATATAGGCTAATACTATACTACTATACTATAGGCTACTACAATACTATACTACTATGCTATAGGCTACTACTATACTATAATACTATACTACAGGCAACTACTATACTGCTATATGCAACCGCTATACCATAGGCTACTACTCTACTCTACTACTATACTATAGGCTACTGCTATGCTATGATTCTCTACTATACTACTATAGGCTGCTACTATACTATAGGCTACTACTACATGACAATACTACCATACTACTATACTGCAGGCTACTACTGTACTACTATACTACACTACTATAGGCTACTGCTATACTATAGGCTACTACTATACTACACTGCAATACTATTATACTACTATACTGTTGGTTACTACTATACTGCTATATGCTACTACTATACTATACTACAACGCTATAGGTTATTACTATACTACTACAGGCTACTACTATACTATACTACCATAGGCTACTACTATACTACTATACTACACTACTATACTATTAATAGGCTACTACTATACCATACCACTATAATATAGGCTACTACTATACTACACTACTATACTAATATAGGCTACTACTATACTATAGGCTACTACTATACTATAGGCTACTACTATACTATACTACTATACTATACTAATATAGGCTACTACTATACTACATTACTATACTAATATAGGCTACTACTATACTATAGGCTACTACTATACTATAGGCTACTACTATACCATACCACTATAATATAGGCTACTACTATACTACTATACTACACTACTATACTATTAATAGGCTACTACTATACCATACCACTATAATATAGGCTACTACTATACTATACTACCATAGGCTACTACTATACTACTATACTACACTACTATACTATTAATAGGCTACTACTATACCATACCACTATAATATAGGCTACTACTATACTACACTACTATAGTAATATAGGCTACTACTATACCATACCACTATAATATAGGCTACTACTATACTATACTACCATAGGCTACTACTATACTACTATACTACACTACTATACTATTAATAGGCTACTACTATACCATACCACTATAATATAGGCTACTACTATAATACTCTACTATACTAATATAGGCTACTACTATACTATAGGCTACTACTATACTATACTACTATACTATACTAATATAGGCTACTACTATACTATACTACTATAGGCTACTACTATAATATAGGCTACTACTGTACTATACTACTATACTATACTAATATAGGCTACTACTTTACTATACTGCTATACTATACTAATAAAGGCTACTACTATATTCTACCACCATAGGCTACTACTATACTATACCGCAATACTATACTACTATAGGCTACTACTATACTATACTACTATAGGCTACTACTATACTATACTACTATAGGCTACTACTATACTATACTACTATAGGCTACTACTATACTATAATTTAGGCAACTACTATACTATGCTACTATACTATACTACTATAGCCCACTACTATACTATACCATACTATACTACTATAGGCTACTACTATAGGCTACTACTATGCTGTAGGCTACTACTATACGGCAATACTATACTACTATAGGCTACTACTATACTATACTACTATACTATAGGCTACTACTATACTATGCTACTATACCATACTACTATACTATACTATAGGCTACAACTGTACTATACCATACTATACTACTGTACTATACAATTATACTAGTTGAATATACTACTATAGGATACTACTATACTACTATACTATGGGCTAAAACTATACTAGTATACTATACTACTATACTATTAAAAGGCTACTACTATGTTACTATAGGCTGCTAATTTAATATTAAACTATAGGCTACTACAATACTACTATACTATAGGCTGCCACTATACTATACTACTATGCTATACTACTATACTGCTATTGTCACGTCCTGGCCAGTATATAAGGTTAATTGTTTGTAGTTTGGTCAGGGCGTGACAGAGGGTATTTGTTTTATGTGGTTCAGGGTGGTGTGTTTGGTTTAAGGGTGTTTGTTTTAGTAATTCCGGGTGTTGGTTTGTTTAGGTATTTCTATGTGGAGTCTAGTATGTCTGTTTCTATGTCTGGTGAATTGGTGTTGGGACTCTCAGTTGAAGGCAGGTGTTTTCTATCTGCCTTTGATTGAGAGTCTCATAAATGAGGGTGTGTTTGTGTTTGTGTTTTGTGGGTGATTGTTCTGTGTAAAGCACTATGCTTTGACAGACTGTTAGTTGTTCGTTTTCGTATTTTGTTATTTTTGTATGTTCATTTTTGTAGTGAATAAAAATCAAGATGAGCATTCACGAACCTGCTGCGTATTGGTCCACATTTTCCGATGACGATTTCGTTATATCGTCAGAGGACGAAGACAATCGTGACAGCTATACACCTATACTATACTACTATACTATAGGCTACTACTATACTATAATAATATAGGCTCCTACTATACTATAGGCTCCTACTATACTATAATACTATAGGCTACTACTATACTATACTACTGTAGGGTACTACTATAGGCTACTGCTATACTATACTACTATACTATAGGCTGCTACTATACTACTATGGACTACTGCTATACTACACTACTATAGGCTACTACTTACTACTATACTACTATACTATAGGCTGCTACTATACTACTATAGACTACTACTATACTATACTACTATACTACACTACAATAGGCTACTACTATACTACTACTATACTATACTACTATACTATTGGCTGCTACTATACTACTATAGACTACTACTATACTATACTACTATACTATGTTATACTACTATACTACAGTTACCTGCATTTGATCCAAGTCTAATTACAACGTGTCTCAACGTAAGGTCCTGGATGGCTGGCCGTGTATATCTGAAAGCTTGCAGTGGGCTCCAGGATGTCCTCTGTACCTGATGGGACAGTACACAGCACTTCAGGTATATTGGTATTTTTTGCTAATCACACAATGAAAACATTTTGTAGAAAATAATAGAATGGAATGTCAGAGGGAGAATATTTCATTCATATTGCTGGGAATTTGTCAAAGCATTGACAGACACATGTAATGAAAAAATGCCCATATGGATTAAAATAAAAGTAGCTTTTCTGGGTTTTGTAGGGGTGGAATGATAACCCAATTGAGTCTTGTCAAAAACGAAGCAGAGGAGGGATAGCCTTTTGATATATTTATAAACTTGTATTTTCTTTAGTCTTTCAAGGACACATGTAATGAAAAATATAGGCTCTGAAATATAGGCAGCAAATACCTACTAAATATGGCTTGGAAAGTAGACCTAGAGAGAGAGTTGGTTATGTAACACTGTACAGTCAGAGTGACTCAGCTGGATTCCCTTTGTTATCACAAACAGGTTGGTCCACACGCGCTGAATCTGGCAGGAGGACAGGCTGCAAGTGCGCGCATCGCGAAGGACATAATATTCCAGCACAGCCAGAGTGGTGACGGAGGGACAGGGACACAAACCACCGTGGAGAGAGCACACACCGAAGAATACATTCAACAGATGCACGGGCTGATGTGGTTATGATTAAAGACCTTAGCGCAAATCATGTTTTGATGTCAAAGGGAGATTTACGCAGCGATAGATCATGGATTCAGCTGCCTTCCTAGCTGAGAATAAACTACACCTCACCCCTTCCTAGCTCAGAATAAACGACCCCCCTTCCTAATAAACTACACCTCACCCCTTCCTATCTGAGAATAAACTAACCCCCCTCTTTTTTAATTCAAACTAATCCCTTGCGGTCAAGCCACGCCCTTCATGTCCGTACATGCGCAACAGATGCAGTGTTGGCCACCGCGACAACAACATGACTGCGCTTGGAAGATGATAGGCTCCTAATGATGATAGGCGTCTAATTTTGTTGTTGCCAACACACTGGGAGGATTTGATAGCCTACATTACGTGCTTGCGTGATTGTAGTTGATATTCGGAGTAAATTAGTCTTGTTGAGTCCACATCCAACTTCTGCCAGGTTAGTGACATTGAGTTTCATGTATCAAAGTAAACTCCACTCCACGGAGAAGGACGTTTTTATTCACCATGGAGTGGAGTTTAGTCCGCTAAACTTAATTTATCCTAGCTAGAGACCGATGCTGTTATTGATCTGTCATGTTGTCTTTTTACTCCATATTATCCCAATAAAAGTCTTAGCAAAATAAGAAATATTGTAACATCTAATAACAAACACTCGTTATGGTGTTTGGTATTGACGTGATGTTTTGTATTGACGTTGAACATCAACGGTGGGTATTTGAAGGCTTAGGCTATATATTCAATGCAGTTATTTTTCCTTTTCTCTTCAGTATTTTTGTTCAAGGTGTACCATAATAAATAAGGTACTACTAGTAAATAACCCTATCCTCTACAATGAGGATAAGAAGAGTTGTGAAGACAGTTTTGAGTGTGGAGCAGGTAGAAGGTGTGGGAGCCCATGTCCGCAGAAGCATAGGAAGAAAGGAGGTGAGTTACTGTCATACTGTCTGTCTTACATCTGCCTAGTTTATCATGTTTAATAATATCCTTTTAAAATACCAAACTAAAGCACAAATTATGACATGGTAGGCTGATATCTTGTCCATCCATTTATTTCAGCTGATTAACCTGGATCCTTTCTTGATGTTGGATGAGTTCAAAGTCAAAAAGCCATCTGGCTTCCCTGATCACCCCCACAGAGGCTTTGAGACCGTGAGTAGGCTATCTATTCTCTCTCTCTCTATTCTGTCTCTCTGTCTCTCTCTGCCTCTGTCTGTCAAGCTAGCGCGATGCAGCATCTATACTGTCTCAATCTGGAGTGATACAATGTTGTGTTCTGACTGAAACCCTGGCAGATCGGACCGTCATGTGGAATAACAGGTTCATATGAGGCCGTTGAGGGAGGGTGAGGCACATACACCATTAATGATGAGGGAGGGTGAGGTACATACACCATTAATGAGGCACATACACCATTAACGATGAGGGAGGGTGAGGCACGTACACCATTAATGATAAGGGAGGAGGAGGCACATACACCATTAATGATGAGGGAGGGTGAGGCACATACACCATTAATGATGAGGGAGGGTGAGGCACGTACACCATTAATGATGGAGGGTGTGGCACATACACCATTAATGATGAGGGAGGATGAGGCACGTACACCATTAATGATGAGGGAGGGAGGGTGAGGCACATACACCATTAATGATGAGGGAGGGTGAGGCACATACACCATTAATGATGAGGGAAGGAGGGTGTGGCACATACACCATTCATGATGAGGGAGGGTGAGGCACATACACCATTCATGATGTGGGAGGGTGAGGCACATACACCATTCATGATGAGGGAGGGTGAGGCACATACACCATTAATGATGAGGGAGGGTGAGGCACGTACACCATTAATGATGAAGGAGGGTGTGGCACATACACCATTAATGATAAGGGAGGGTGAGGTACATACACCACTAATGACGAGGGAGGGAGGGTGTGGCACATACACCATTAATGACGAGGGAGGGAGGGTGTGGCACATACACCATTAATGACGAGGGAGGGAGGGTGTGGCACATACACCATTAATGAAAAGGGAGGGTGAGGCACATACACCATTCATGATGAGGGAGGGTGTGGCACATACACCATTAATGATGAAGGAGGGTGAGGCAGATACACCATTAATGATGGAGGGTGTGGCACATACACCATTAATGATCGAGGGAAGGAGGGTGTGGCACATACGCCATTAATGACGAGGGAGGGAGGGTGTGGCACATACACCATTAATGATGAGGGAGGGTGAGGCACATACACCATTCATGATGAGGGAGGGTGTGGCACATACACCATTCATGATGAGGGAGGGTGTGGCACATACACCATTAATGATGAGGGAGGGTGTGGCACATACACCACTAATGACGAGGGAGGGAGGGTATGGCACATACACCATTAATGATAAGGGAGGGTGAGGCACATACACCATTAATGATGAAGGAGGGTGTGGCACATACACCGTTAATGACGAGGGAGGGAGGGTGTGGCACATACACCATTAATGACGAGGGAGGGAGGGTGTGGCACATACACCATTAATGATAAGGGAGTGTGAGGCACATACACCATTCATGATGAGGGAGGGTGTGGCACATACACCATTAATGATGGAGCGTGTGGCACATACACCGTTAATTATCGAGGGAAGGAGGGTGTGGCACATACACCGTTAATGACGAGGGAGGGTGTGGCACATACACCATTAATGATAAGGGAGGGTGAGGCACATACACCATTAATGATGAGGGAGCGTGAGGCACATACACCATTCATGATGAGGGAGTGTGTGGCACATACACCATTAGTGATGAGGGAGGGTGAGGCACATACACCGTTAATGATGAGGGAGGGTGAGGCACATACACCATTAATGAGGCACATACACCATTAACGATGAGGGAGGGTGAGGCACATACACCATTCATGAAGGAGTGTGAGGCACATACACCGTTAGTGATGAGGGAGGGTGTGGCACATACACCATTAGTGATGAGGGAGGGTGAGGCACATACACCATTCATGATGAAGGAGGGTGAGGCACATACACCATTAATTATGGAGAGTGTGGCACATACACCATTAATGATGAGGGAAGGTGAGGCACATACACCATTCATGATGAGGGAGGGTGTGGCACATACACCGTTAATGATGTGGGAGGGTGAGGCACATACGCCATTCATGATGAGGGAGGGTGAGGCACATACACCATTAATGATGAGGGAGATTGAGGCACATACACCATTAATGATGCAGGAGGGTGAGGCACATACACCATTAATGATGAGGGAGGGTGAGGCATATACACCATTCATGATGAGGGAGGGTGAGGCACATACACCATTCATGATGAGGGAGGGTGAGGGACATACACCATTAATGATGAGGGAGGGTGAGGCACATACACCATTAATGATGAGGGAGGGTGAGGCACATACACCATTAATGATGAGGGAGGGTGAGGCACATACACCATTAATGATGAGGGAGGGTATGGCACATACACCATTAATGATGAGGGAGGGTGAGGCACATACACCATTAATGATGAGGGCGGGTGAGGCACATACCCCATTAATGATGGAGGGTGAGGCACATACCCCATTAATGATGAGGGAGGGTAAGGCACATACCCCATTAATGATGAGGGAGGGTGTGGCACATACACCATTAATGAGGAGGTAGGGTGAGGCACATACCCCAGTAATGATGAGGGAGGGTGAGGCACATACCCCATTAATGAGGAGGGAGGGTGAGGCTCATACACCCTTAGTGATGAGGGAGGGTAAGGCACATACCCCATTAATGATGAGGTAGGGTGAGGCACATATCCCATTAATGATGAGGGAGGATGAGGCACATACACCATTAATGATGAGGGAGGATGAGGCACATACACCATTAATGCACTTCCTGCTAACGCCAGCAGATGGCACTAACAGGCCTACTGTCGGTAATCCTCGTCCAGAGAAAGCTTCTCAATAGGTTTGTTATACATAGCATTATCTTGCTTTTGGATACTGGGGTTTGAATGAAAACCCACCAATATCACATATTTAGACAGAGGGGAGGAGGGAAATTAAACTTCTGCTTTGGAAGTGGTGTTGGTGAATCACGGTTTCCTCAACCATAAAGGCGATGGTCCACAGTGGGAATTTATAGAGTCAAAACAAGTGTTTTTAATAGAAAAGTCTTGGCCTGTGTTTGATACTGTAGATACATGTGTAACCTAGCCTAGTGTCCACCATGGCCCAGACCAGATGAGGCCATAGGCCCAGCTGATACTGTAGATACATGTGTAACCTAGCCTAATGTCCACCATGGCCCAGACCAGATGAGGCCATAGGCCCAGCAGATACTGTAGATACATGTGTAACCTAGCCTAGTGTCCACCATGGCCCAGACCAGATGAGGCCATAGGCCCAGCTGATACTGTAGATACATGTGTAACCTAGCCTAGTGTCCACCATGGCCCAGACCAGATGAGGCCATAGGCCCAGCAGATACTGTAGATACATGTGTAACCTAGCCTAGTGTCCACCATGGCCCAGACCAGATGAGGCCATAGGCCCAGCAGATACTGTAGATACACGTGTAACCTAGCCTAGTGTCCACCATGGCCCAGACCAGATGAGGCCATAGGCCCAGCTGATACTGTAGATACATGTGTAACCTAGCCTAGTGTCCACCATGGCCCAGACCAGATGAGGCCATAGGCCCAGCAGATACTGTAGATACATGTGTAACCTAGCCTAGTGTCCACCATGGCCCAGACCAGATGAGGCCATAGGCCCAGCAGATACTGTAGATACATGTGTAACCTAGCCTAGTGTCCACCATGGCCCAGACCAGATGAGGCCATAGGCCCAGCAGATACTGTAGATACATGTGTAACCTAGCCTAGTGTCCACCATGGCCCAGACCAGATGAGGCCATAGGCCCAGCAGATACTGTAGATACATGTGTAACCTAGCCTAGTGTCCACCATGGCCCAGACCAGATGAGGCCATAGGCCCAGCTGATACTGTAGATGCATGTATAACCTAGCCTAGTGTCCACCATGGCCCAGACCAGATGAGGCCATAGGCCCAGCAGATACTGTAGATACATGTGTAACCTAGCCTAGTGTCCACCATGGCCCAGACCAGATGAGGCCATAGGCCCAGCAGATACTGTAGATACATGTGTAACCTAGCCTAGTGTCCACCATGGCCCAGACCAGATGAGGCCATAGGCCCAGCTGATACTGTATATGTGTAGCTTAGTGTCCAACTGGCCGCGGACTGGACCAGACCTGACGGGGGCGGGGCTGAAGCGCCCACGGCCCAGCATGCCATGCAGCAGGTGTGTTGGCTCACGGTTACATCTCAGAGCTCATAACCACGTGCACTGCCAGATCAGAGAGAGGCTCTCGCCCCCCTGGCTGGAGGTTTGGAAGCCTCTCTGAGAGACAGATGTTTACCTCTAACCTCTATAGCTTTCTACTTCCTGTCCGTTTTGACCTCAGTCCATGTGGCAGTGGAATGGACACGGAGTGAACACGTGCTCTTGTCTGTCCTGCTCAACGGACACTGCATTACACACACGCACACACACACTGTACATATTTAATCTGTTAGACTTGCATGAGGAAAATATGAAGGAAATTATTTACCATACTATGTTTTCCAGTCGTACAAGCTTTATGATGAGATTTCCTTCCGAAACCATTCATGTTTACAACTGAGATTCATTCATCTCTTTCCTAACCTCAACCTCAATTGGCAAAGACTTAGAGAAAGTTGTTTTCCAATTCTCTAGACATGGTTGGTATTCGGGAGAGGGACAACTGCAGAGCACAGTTCATGTTTTGTTTTGCCTCTCAGCTGTTATATAAAATCAGCAATGGCTCATCTATGGGTTTGAGAATATATTTGGATCTATTCTGTCTTTGTTTAGGTGACCTACGTTTTGAAAGGCGTTTCAGCCCATGAGGATTTCTGTGGCCACTCTGGACTACTGAAACCAGGGGATTTACAGGTAGAGAAACATCTTGTGACAGTACTGTAAGCAGGTTCCTACTCTTCACCATACTCCCACCAGAACCAATGAAGCATCGTGCCTTCAGGGCATTTCCTGTGTTTTTCCCATGCAGCAGTCGTAAAGCTGTTGTCCCTGGTCAGTCAGTCAGCATCGACCAGGGAGTGGTTTAAAAGGCACTAATGCCACTGGCATTTAACAAAGCATGTTTGTCCATGTATGCTAATGATTCAACCATATCCGCATCAGAAACCACAGCTAGTGAAGTCACTGAAGCCCTTAAAGAGTTGCAGTCTGTTGTGGAATGGGGAGTAATAAACTGGTCCTGAACATCTCTAAAACTAAGAGCATTGTATTTGGTACTAATCATTCCCTAAGTTCTAGACCTCAGCTGGATCTGGTAATGAATGGTGTGGCTGTTGAACAAGTTGAGGAGACTAAATTATGTCATGTTCTGTGTGGACCCAGGAAGAGTAGCTGCTTCTTTCGCAACAGCTAATGGGGATCCTAATAAAATACCTAAATCCTACTACAAGAGACTTGGTGTGTGTGCGTGCGACAGCGAGAGAGAGCCAAACACCATTGGGGGGGGGGGGGGGGGGGGGGGGGGGGGGGGGGTGCTGGAGCTACTAACCCAGGGCAGACGGGTTTCCTCACAGTGGAACAGGAGGGGAAAGCTGCTGACTAAACTTGAAGTGTTATTGCTCAATTAGCTTCCCACAGCAACGCTGCATCACCCTTAGGGCACTGAAAAGTTGCATCAGAAATGGCTCCCTATTCCCTATGTAGTGCACTACTTTTGGCTAAAACCCCTATTCCCTGAGCCCTTATTCTCTAGACCAGGGGTACTCAACTCTTACCCTGCTGGTTTTCTGTTTTACCTGATAATGAATTGCACACTCCTGGTTTCCCAGGACTAAATCAGTCCCTGATTAGAGGGGACAATGAGAACATGCAGTGGAACTGGCTTCCAGGTCCAACGTTGAGTTGGAGGGCTCTAGACCCTATTTAGTGCACAGCTTAGCCCCTAGACCAAAAGTAGTAGCAGTCATTTTGAACACAACCTTCCAGTGTGTTATTTTGATGTTAGCGGAGCTTTGAGAAGAACAATGGACATCCACTAGGTACATATCACAGCAGTGGGGAAGATGGACATGCACTAGGTGCATATCACAGCAGTGGGGAAGATGGACATCCACTAGGTACATATCACAGCAGTGGGGAAGATGGACATCCACTAGGTACATATCACAGCAGTGGGGAAGATGGACATCCACTAGGTACATATCACAGCAGTGGGGAAGATGGACATCCACTAGGTACATATCACAGCAGTGGGGAAGATGGACATCCACTAGGTACATATCACAGCAGTGGGGAAGATGAACATCCACTAGGTACATATCACAGCAATGGGGAAGATGAACATCCACTAGGTACATATCACAGCAGTGGGGAAGATGGACATCCACTAGGTACATATCACAGCAATGGGGAAGATGAACATCCACTAGGTACATATCACAGCAGTGGGGAAGATGGACATCCACTAGGTACATATCACAGCAGTGGGGAAGATGAACATCCACTAGGTACATATCACAGCAGTGGGGAAGATGGACATCCACTAGGTACATATCACAGCATTGGGGAAGATGAACATCCACTAGGTACATATCACAGCAGTGGGGAAGATGGACATCCACTAGGTACATATCACAGCAGTGGGGAAGATGGACATCCACTAGGTATATATCACAGCAGTGGGGAAGGAAAGGTGTAAATGTGAAGTAAATTTCCTCCTGGAAACCAGTTAGTTCCAGTATTAAGTCCACATGGGTGATTTATTATGGAAATCATATCAGACAACACTTATTTCATGTATATTATACTGTACAATTCTCCTTTATATTTTTAGTAATTGTGTTTTGTGTGTGTGTGTGTGTGTGTGTGTGTGTGTGTGTGTGTGTCTATGCCTCTCTGTATCTGTGTGTGTGTGTGTGTGTGTTTCTGTGTCCGTCTCTGTGTGTCTATGTCCATGTCTCTTCATAAGTGGATGACGGCAGGCCGAGGGGTGGTCCATGCAGAGATGCCTGTGTCTGAGGAGCCGGTCCAGGGCCTGCAGCTGTGGGTCAACCTGAGGAGGGAGGACAAGATGGTGGAGCCCCAGTACCAGGAGCTGAAGGACAGCCAGGTCCCCAAGCCCAGCAGGGAGGGGGTCACTGTGGCCGTCATCTCTGGACAGGCCCTTGGGGTACAGGTGAGGAGCACCATACTAACCATAACCATAACCCTGGGTGTACAGGTCAGGAGCACCATACTAACCATAACCCTGGGTGTACAGGTCAGGAGCACCATACTAACCATAACCCAGGGTGTACAGGTCAGGAGCACCATACTAACCATAACCCTGGGTGTACAGGTCAGGAGCACCATACTAACCATAACCCTGGGTGTACAGGTCAGGAGCACCATACTAACCATAACCCTGGGTGTACAGGTCAGGAGCACCATACTAACCATAACCATAACCCTGGGTGTACAGGTCAGGAGCACCATACTAACCATAACCCTGGTGTACAGGTCAGGAGCACCATACTAACCATAACCCTGAGTGTACAGGTCAGGAGCACCATACTAACCATAACCCTGGGTGTACAGGTCAGGAGCACCATACTAACCATAACCCTGGGTGTACAGGTCAGGAGCACCATACTAACCATAACCCTGGGTGTACAGTTCAGGAGCACCATACTGACCATAACCCTGGGTGTACAGGTCAGGAGCACCATACTAACCATAACCCTGGGTGTACAGGTCAGGAGCACCATACTAACCATAACCATAACCCTGGGTGTACAGGTCAGGAGCACCATACTAACCATAACCCTGGGTGTACAGGTCAGGAGCACCATACTAACCATAACCCTGAGTGTACAGGTCAGGAGCACCATACTAACCATAACCCTGGGTGTACAGGTCAGGAGCACCATACTAACCATAACCCTGGGTGTACAGGTCAGGAGCACCATACTAACCATAACCCTGGGTGTACAGGTCAGGAGCACCATACTGACCATAACCCTGGGTGTACAGGTCAGGAGCACCATACTAACCATAACCCTGGGTGTACAGGTCAGGAGCACCATACTGACCATAACCCTGGGTGTACAGGTCAGGAGCACCATACTGACCCTAACCCTGGGTGTACAGGTCAGGAGCACCATACTAACCATAACCCTGGGTGTACAGGTCAGGAGCACCATGCTAACCATAACCCTGGGTTTACAGGTCAGGAGCACCATACTAACCATAACCCTGGGTGTACAGGTCAGGAGCACCATACTAACCATAACCCTGGATGTACAGGTCAGGAGCACCATACTAACCATAACCATAACCCTGGGTGACAGGTCAGGAGCACCATACTAACCATAACCATAACCCTGGGTGTACATGTCAAGAACACCATACTAACCATAACCATAACCCTGGGTGTACAGGTCAGGAGCACCATACTAACCATAACCCTGGGTGTACAGGTCAGGAGCACCATACTAACCATAACCCTGGGTGTACAGGTCAAGAACACCATACTAACCATAACCATAACCCTGGGTGTACAGGTCAGGAGCACCATACTAACCATAACCCTGGGTGTACAGGTCAGGAGCACCATACTAACCATAACCATGGGTGTACAGGTCAGGAGCACCATACTAACCATAACCATAACCCTGGGTGTACAGGTCAGGAGCACCATACTAACCATAACCATAACCCTGGGTGTACAGGTCAGGAGCACCATACTAACCATAACCCTGGGTGTACAGGTCAGGAGCACCATACTAACCATAACCCTGAGTGTACAGGTCAGGAGCACCATACTAACCATAACCCTGGGTGTACAGGTCAGGAGCACCATACTAACCATAACCCTGGGTGTACAGGTCAGGAGCACCATACTAACCATAACCCTGGGTGTACAGGTCAGGAGCACCATACTGACCATAACCCTGGGTGTACAGGTCAGGAGCACCATACTAACCATAACCCTGGGTGTACAGGTCAGGAGCACCATACTAACCATAACCATGGGTGGTGGTAGTGGGTGTGGCCAGTGGTGCAGTTTTAGAGGCCCTCTTCTTGGCCGCAGAGACAAACTGCTGCTGTTTTAAAGCAAATTTCCTGCAATTTTATACATTTTGCTGTGGGGCAGAGAGAACATTGTACTGTTTTTTAAAGCTAATTTCATGCCATTCAAAAAAATGTGCCATAAGGCTGAGAGAAGATTTTAAAGCAAAATTCCTTCAATTCTAAACATTTTGCCAAGGCTTATGCCGTGTTCTTATGCTGTCTGAATGACTCAAACGTTATAACAAAATCAATGTGGGGCCCCATGACATGACATTTTTTACATTTTAGATTCTCCCTGACGGTTAAATTTTTCTTTTGGGGATTGTTAGTTCTCAAAGGTAATCTTTTAAAAAATATATATTGCTCTATTATATTTTCTACATATTTTATCTGGGTTTTAGTTATTTAAGTTTATACAAGTTCTGGATGTTTGTTCTGACTTCCACATGACATCAACCAGTGTTTCCCATATATGCGCTTAGCAGCGGTGCACCACGGGATGGTCAAATTATTTATTATTTTGATATCTTTTTTTGGTGGCGTCCACGAATTAGCAACCGCAGTGTGCCGCTGCTGAACGCATATAGGGGAAACACTGGTTGATGTCATGTGGAAGTCAGAACAAACAGCCATAAGAACATGTATAAACTTAAACGACTAAAAATAGATTTCTATATTTCTCACCCTTCAAAGTAACGCATTTGTAATCACAGGTCCAAAACCACAGTGGATGAAGAAGGGGGGGAGTTTATTATCGCCATCATTGTCATCATCATTGTTCCGTTGTCACTGTATTATACAGAATGAATACTTAGTGTCGGCTGTTGATATGACGTGCTGGGGTCTTGCCCATATCAAGCCAGAAAACTTTATACAAAACAATGACTGAGATGTTGAAAGCCTCAGGCCTAGATATGCCTCGCCAGAAATCCCAACCAACCACAAGACATTCAGCTTCATCATGTGACGTTTGCAGGCAATTACATCCTCTTTCTCACCACCGCCCCCTCCTTATTTTTTCTGTGTCTGTCTGCTGAGTTAGACAGGAAATGAGTAAGTGGGTTTGTCATGTTTCAGATGTAAATTTGACCGGGCCGGTTGGGTTTGGGGTTACTCTAGGGCAGGAGAGGAGACTGACAGACAGAGTTTCTAATGACGTCTATAAGGTTTGTCATTTTACAGATGAAAATGTGTTGGAGCTGGGAAACGGGCCCAACTTGGGATTGGGTTGCCTCTGCTTACTATAGGGCAGGGGGAGACACTACAGACAGGCAGAGAGGCTAACGATGTCCAACAGGGTAATAGACAAGTAACTGTCAAAATAAATGAAATACCAACATAAAGTGTTTTGTCATTGGGCCACCACGAGCTGCCATAACAGCTTTAATGCACCTTGGCGTAGATTCTACAAGTGGAGGGATGCGACACCATTTTTCCAGTAGAAATTCCATCATTTTGTGTTTTGTTGATGGTGGTGGAAAACGCTGTCTCAGGCGTTGGTCCAGAATCTCCCGTAAGTGTTCAACTGGGTTGAGATCTGGTGACTGAGACACACACACATTATACATGAACCTAAGCATGATGGGATGTTCATTCCTTAATTAACTCAGGAAACACACCTGTGTGGAAGCACCTGCTTTCAATATACTTTGTATTCCTCATTTGTGTTTCCTTCATTTTGGCAGTTATCTGTATGTAAATGTATTGGGGCTGGGACTGGGCTGGGGGTGGGACTGAGCTGGGACTGGGTGGGATAGCTGCACAGCAAAATTTGATTGGTAAAACACACTGTGGTTGTTCAATTTCACACTTTTTAAGTGTTTATATGAGAACCAGACAGAAAGTGTTGAATTAACGCTTTTCGAAGTGTTGCCCTTTTAACACTGATACTTTCCAACACCAGTGGCATTAAAATGTTACACTAACTCAGTGTTAAAGTTACACTGTTATGGTGTTCACTGATACCTTCACAGCATATTCTTCAATATTAAATAAACACTAAGAGTGTTAAATTTAACACTGGTCCAGTGTCTATACTGGTCCACACTTTCAGTGTTAAATGAACACACTGCTTAGTGTAAAGCCTTATTTTCCAGAGTGCCTTGCCTTTTGAGTGAATTGTTGAGTTACGACCCATGACTGTATTTGTTAGTGACAGAGACATGAGCAGCCGAAGTCTGATGAGAGCAGATAGAAATTCATTGCTTTAACAAATTATGACAAAAGTTAAAGAAATGTTGAGCAATGTAATAAAGTAATGACTTTTCAAATAAGTTACGTTACACGTTATGCTGGCTTACAATTTGTTAGCTACGCTAGCCTTACGAACCGCATAGCATATCATTACAACAATTGCTTGTATGTACTGACTCGTATGTTAGCTAGCTACCTAATGTTAGTTGGCTACTAATACATTGAACTTTCCAGTATATTAACTATACGCTATCTAACTACCTACCCAACATTTATTAACTTGATTATTCACTTCATTCTTAGCTTAGCTAAGTGGTATAGTCTTGGTGCGTTCTCAATGGACATTGTTAATGAAGTCATAAGATGTCTAGCTATTAATTTGCTATCTATGCTAACAAACTAGCAAGAAGTTACATAGCAACAGCATCAACTTCCAGTAGACAGGCGAAGCGCTACTACACTCAACTGAAAGGATACCGTTTGTTTACAGTATATTAAAATGAACTAATATTATGTAGTATATATACTCATTAAGTATGTCATTTACAGTATGTTAGTATGGGTATTCAAACACAGCTATGGTTGTTGCATTCATCCATTTTCTGTCCTGTGGCCTTCACCAAGTGAGATCCTAAGCAATTATGTTATCATTACAATTGTATTATTTAACACAATACAACACATAATTCATAAGGCCTTATTTTTGAGGGCTTAGTTTTAACCATAATACAGTGGCCTGAAACTCATGGTTTACAGGAAAAAATGTAGGTCTGCAAATCACATTATGCTGGCTTGCAAAGTGATGTGTAATTCCTATTGGAAGCTAGCCAGAGTGGGGATATCCAACATTTAGAATTTGTATTCACCTGCAACCTGATTCAGAATGACTGCCGGGATGGAAAGATTAAGGTATGAGAATACCTTAAGCATCTAAACTGGATCAACCATTTCAGTAATGGGTGCAGTGAATTGATGTATCATATTGGATTAGTTTAGAAAAATGTATGTTATTCACATTGAATTAATTAATCAATGTACATTCAAAACATAGATATTGAAACAAACTATTCTAAAAATCTAACTACAGTAGAGCATGCTGGGAAATATGATAATGATGGGTGTGGTTTTAGTTCAACACTGGGTATTAACACCAACACTGGGTTTATTCTAAACCAATGAGTGTTTAACACTTACAGAGCTACTTTAACACCTTAATCAACACTAGAAATGTTACACTGAAAAATCAACACTAGGTAACACTGGCTAACACCCTGATTGAACAACAGTATTTTTTAACAACAACAACAGTATTTTTTAACAACAACAACAACAGTATTTTTTAACAACAGCTTAAAACACAACACCAGCTGGGCGTTCAGTCTGTTCATAGTAAAACAAAGTAACACTACATCAACACCTAAACTGCTTAAACCAGGATATGAACCCTGACCATTTACTGTGTGGTAGAGTTACTCTAGGACGGGAGAGGATACAGACAGCGAGACAGAGTAATGACTTCCAACAGGGGTTAATACAGCTGGGTTTGGGCTGCCGCTGACTGACAGGGTTACAGAGTAATGACTTCCAACAGGGGTTAATACAGCTGGGTTTGGCCTGCCGCTGACTGACAGGGTAACAGAGTAATGACTTCCAACAGGGGTTAATACAGCTGGGTTTGGGCTGCCGCTGACTGACAGGGTAACAGAGTAATGACTTCCAACAGGGGTTAATACAGCTGGGTTTGGGCTGCCGCTGACTGACAGGGTAACAGAGTAATGACTTCCAACAGGGGTTAATACAGCTGGGTTTGGCCTGCCGCTGACTGACAGGGTAACAGAGTAATGACTTCCAACAGGGTTAATACAGCTGGGTTTGGGCTGCCGCTGACTGACAGGGTTACAGAGTAATGACTTCCAACAGGGGTTAATACAGCTGGGTTTGGGCTGCCGCTGACTGACAGGGAAACAGAGTAATGACTTCCAACAGGGGTTAATACAGCTGGGTTTGGGCTGACGCTGACTGACAGGGTTACAGAGTAATGACTTCCAACAGGGGTTAATACAGCTGGGTTTTGGGCCTGCCGCTGACTGACAGGGTAACAGAGTAATGACTTCCAACAGGGGTTAATACAGCTGGGTTTGGGCTGCCGCTGACTGACAGGGTAACAGAGTTAATGACTTCCAACAGGGGTTATACAGCTGGTTTGGGGTGCCGCTGACTGACAGGGTTACAGAGTAATGACTTCCAACAGGGGTTAATACAGCTGGGTTTGGGCTGCCGCTGACTGACAGGGTTACAGAGTAATGACTTCCAACAGGGGTTAATACAGCTGGGTTTGGGCTGCCGCTGACTGACAGGGTAACAGAGTAAATGACTTCCACAGGGGTTAATATAGCTGGGTTTGGGCTGCCACCGCTGACTGACAGGGTTACAGAGTAATGACTTCCAACAGGGGTTAATGCAGCTGGGTTTGGGCTGCCGCGACTGACAGGGTTACAGAGTAATGACTTCCAACAGGGGTTAATACAGCTGGGTTTGGGCTGCCGCTGACTGACAGGGTAACAGAGTAATGACTTCCAACAGGGGTTAATGCAGCTGGGTTGGGGTGCCGCTGACTGACAGGGTTACAGAGTAATGACTTCCAACAGGGGTTATACAGCTGGGTTTGGGCTGCCGCTGACTGACAGGGTTACAGAGTAATGACTTCCAACAGGGGTTAATACAGCTGGGTTTGGGCTGCCGCTGACTGACAGGGTTACAGAGTAATGACTTCCAACAGGGGTTAATACAGGTCAGACAGATAGACTGCCCATTGAGTTTGACTGGAACCTGGACTAGTCTAGAGGATGAAACATTCACGTATGTACAGCTGATCTGGTCTTCCCTCACAGTAGGGCTGGTCTGGTCTTCCCTCACAGTAGAGCTGGTGTGCCGTGGCCTCTTCACAGTCTATCCTTATGACTTCCTATGACTCTTCCTATTTTGCGGGTGATAAAGGGCAACTCCTCCACTTTCAACCTCATGTTTATTATCTCCAGCACCATACCAGTGTCTACATATGTGAAAACATCACGTGAATATGAGGTTGAAAAGTTGTGGAATTGCCCTTTAAAAGAGGAAGTGGGAAAGGTAACCACAGATCAGGGTGCTAGGTGTTAAAAGAGGAAGTGGGGAAAGGTAACACCAACAGATCAGGGTGCTAGGTGTTAAAAGAGGAAGTGGGAAAGGTAACCAACAGATCAGGGTGCTAGGTGTTAAAAGAGGAAGTGGGAAAGGTAACCAACAGATCAGGGTGCCTAGGTGTTAAAATAGGAAGTGGGAAGGGTAACACCAACGGATCAGGGTGCTAGGTGTAAAAGAGGGAAGTGGGAAAGGTAACACCAACGGATCAGGGTGCTAGGTGTTTAAAAGAGGAAGTGGGAAAGGTAACCAACAGATCAGGGTGCTAGGTGTTAAAAGAGGAAGTGGGAAAGGTAACACCACAGATCAGGGTGCTAGGTGTTAAAGAGGAAGTGGGAAGGGTAACACCACAGATCAGGGTGCTAGGTGTTAAAAGAGGAAGTGGGAAAGGTAACACCAACGGATCAGGGTGCTAGGTGTTAAAAGAGGAAGTGGGAAAGGACCAACAGATCAGGGTGCTAGGTGTTAAAAGAGGAAGTGGGAAAGGTAACACCAACAGATCAGGATGCTAGGTGTTAAAAGAGGAAGTGGGAAAGGTAACCAACAGATCAGGGTGCTAGGTGTTAAAAGAGGAAGTGGGAAAGGTAACACCAACGGATCAGGGTGCTAGGTGTTAAAAGAGGAAGTGGGAAAGGTAACGCAACAGATCAGGGTGCTAGTGTTAAAAGAGGAAGTGGGAAAGGTAACAACAGATCAGGGTGCTAGGTGTTAAAAGAGGAAGTGGGAAAGTAACACCAACAGATCAGGTTGCTATAGGTGTTAAAGATGAAAGTGGGAAGGTAACACCAACAGATCAGGGTGCTAGGTGTTAAAGAGGAATTGGGAAGGTCACGAAAGATCAGGGGCTAGGTGTTTTAAAAGGAGGAAGTGGGAAAGGTAACACCAACAGATCAGGGTGCTAGGTGTTAAAAGAGGAAGTGGGAAGGGTAACACCAACAGATCAGGGTGCTAGGTGTTAAAAGAGGAAGTGGGAAAGGTAACACCAACGGATCAGGGTGCTAGGTGTTAAAAGAGTGGGAAAGGTAACCCAACAGATCAGGGTGCTAGGTGTTAAAAGAGGAAGTGGGAAAGGTAACACCAACAGATCAGGGTGCTAGGTGTTAAAAGAGGAAGTGGGAAGGGTAACACCAACAGATCAGGGTGCTAGGTGTTAAAAGAGGAAGTGGGAAAGGTAACACCAACAGATCAGGGTGCTAGGTGTTAAAAGAGGAAGTGGGAAAGGTAACACCAACGGATCAGGGTGCTAGGTGTTAAAAGAGGAAGTGGGAAAGGTAACACCAACAGATCAGGGTGCTAGGTGTTAAAAGAGGAAGTGGGAAAGGTAACACCAACAGATCAGGGTGCTAGGTGTTAAAAGAGGAAGTGGGAAAGGTAACACCAACGGATCAGGGTGCTAGGTGTCTGTCTCACAATTTGCAGACAGAGTATATAGACAAAGAATTTACACAAATAACATACAGCAATAAACGCTATTCTTTGTAACACTTCATGTCCATGAGAGGACTCAGTGAGTGGGGTGCTGCCTGGGGGTCAATGAAACTCAGAAATACTATAAATGTCTTGTCCTTTTTTTCTGTCCAGTCAAAGATTTCACCAGGACTCCAACACTGTATCTGGACTTCAAGCTGGATGGAGGATCCAAGCATGTACAACCAGTTCCTTCAGGTAAAAACCATCTTTACTCAGTAGGCCTTCTGTGGCTCTGGTCCAGGGCGTTACGTGCTCCTTGAAGAAGGCTCAATCTGCATGTAACACCATGGACCAGAGCTTGGCCTTCTGTAACTATAGTGTTCTGTGTGCTCCATTCATCCACAATCTGGCACTAAATCTGTTAACCTTTTCAGTAAAGTTAGCAGAACCTTTCAACTCAAACCCTAGCTAAGTGCTGTGTGGTTTGTATGACACAAGCTTTCTAATTCTGGGAACTGTACTGTACCTGACGTTGGTTTGTGGTGGAGAGAGTTATCTACTGTCTGTGACAAACAGAAGTCCTCCAGGGGTTGGGAGTCTTCTAAAGTTTATACAACTGGCTTGGTTTCCATTGTCACCCTGCCTGTTCTCTATGGCGTCTGGTTCTGTGTGGTTGCTATGGAGTCAGTGGTGTTGTGGTTGCTATGGAGTCAGTGGTGCTGTGTGGTTGCTATGGAATCAGAGGTGCTGTGTGGTTGCTATGGAGTCAGTGGTGCTGTGTGGTTGCTATGGAGCCAGTGGTGCTGTGTGGTTTGCTATGGAATCAGTGGTGCTGTGTGGTTGCTATGGAGTCAGTGGTGCTGTGTGTGCTATGGAGCCAGTGGTGCTGTGTGATGGTTACCATACCTGTTGTCTATGGAGTCAGTGGTGCTGTGTGAATGGTTACCATACCTGTTGTCTATGGAGTCAGTGGTGCGTGTTGAATGGTTACCATACCTGTTGTCTATGGAGTCAGTGGTGCTGTGTTGAATGGTTACCATACCTGTTGTCTATGGAGCCAGTGGTGCTGTGTTGAATGGTTACCATACCTGTTGTCTATGGAGCCAGTGGTGTGTTGAATGGTTACCATACCTGTTGTCTATGGAGTCAGTGGTGCTGTGTTGAATGGTTACCATACCTGTTGTCTATGGAGTCAGTGGTGCTGTGTTGAATGGTTACCATACCTGTTGTCTATGGAGTCAGTGGTGCTGTGTTGAATGGTTACCATACCTGTTGTCTATGGAGTCAGTGGTGCTGTGTTGAATGATCACATATAGTACGTAAGACGTTAAGTAGTCCATTACTCTACTCTGTGTGTGTGTGTGTGTGTGTACACGCAGTCAGTGTTGGTGTGTTGAATGGATGGCTCCCACGTCATCATACTACAGGGCCCTATGGTGGATTAGATGTTAGACCATCTCAGTGTTATGGCCCACAGCTCACATGGCAAGACGTTGGTATACCAAGTGGTCAGACTCCCCCACCAAGTCACATCATTTAGAATATGACGCTTTATAAATGTCATGATTGTTGTGTATACTGTGGCAGTTAACTTGTTAATGAGGTGACAAAATGCATTATCAATGCCAGCCCAAAACAACAGTTTTTCTATCATCTCTGCTAGGATGGACCTCGTTTATCTACACACTGGCAGGATCTGTTTGTGTTGGTGAGTTTCCTCTATTTAGTTTCTCTTGAACAGTTTTCCATTAGGTCCTAACTGCCCTGCAGCCTGTTGATGGTCATCCAGAACAGTGTTGTGTTTGGTAGTGGTTCAGAAACACTCTGCATCTTGTTGCTGTCCCTCGTCCAGAGAGAGGGACAATCAAACAGAGCAGGTGCATTTATTTATTTATTTTCCCTTCCTCGTCTCCTCCGTCCTCTCTGGGATGTTCCCTTCCTCTTCTCCTCTCCTCCGTCCTCTCTGGGATGTTCCCTTCCCTTCCTCTCTCCTCTCCTCTGTCCTCTCTGGGATGTTCCCTTCCCTTCCTCTTCTCCTCTCCTCTGTCCTCTCTGGGATGTTCCCTTCCCTTCCTCTTCTCCTCTCCTCTGTCCTCTCTGGGATGTTCCCTTCCTCTTCTCCTCTTCTCTCCTGTCCTCTCTGGGATGTTCCCTTCCTCTTCTCCTGACCTCTGTTTCCTCTGGGATTTCCCTTCATCTCCACCGTCCCTCTGTGATGTTCCCTTCCTCTCCACCGTCCTCTCTGGGATGTTCCCTTCCTCTCCACCGTC